>NW_027308896.1:0-62939 GCF_047496885.1 Scyliorhinus torazame
AACATGGCTGCAGCTCCAGGACCCGTTCTCCTCCGCAAACACGTGCGGCTCCACAAGGTGGACCCGTTGTCGAAAGGGTACAACTGCTGCATGCGAACCCGCAGTACGCCTACGTGGCGTACCCCGACGGCCGCCAGGACACAGTCTCCCTCAGGGGCCTGGCACCAGCTGGGTCCCCACCCACGGCCCAACACCACCCGACACCCTCCCCTCCGATTGCCTCGGCGCCACCCACCCTCCCCCCAGCGCACCTCACTACATCCCCGCCCCAAGGACGATCTGTCCTCCACTGGTTCCACCCAGGGACGAAGATGAGGACAACACGCTCCCGGAGTCACAAGCGACCAAGTCGGCGCCTGCATCACCGAGGCACTCACAGCGGAGGATCAAGGCACCCGACAGGTAAATTTGTAAATTTTCACCAGACTGTAACCTTAAAATCCTCACAAACCTGTAAATAGTTTTCCACCACCCCGCTGGACTCTTTTTTAACAGGGGTTGAATGTGGTAGTCACCACTGTTTGTATAATAGTTGTATTAGAGGTAATACGGTAAGGCCCCTGTACTACAGGTACAGGGGGGTAGATCCCTGCCTGCTGGCTCCGCCCAGTAGGCGGAGTATAAATGTGTGTGCACACCGAGCTGCTCCCATCTTGGTAGCAGCTGCAGGAGGCTCCACATATCTGTGTAATAAAGCCTCGATTACTCTCTACTCTTGTCTCGTTGTAATTGATAGTGCATCAAGGGGGAAGAAAGGAAGAGAGAGGAGGGAGAGGCAGGAGAGGAGATGGGGGAATGGGAGTAGGGGGGAGAGGGAGGAGGGGTGAAAGGGAAGAGTTGGGAGAGAGGAAAGGGGGTGGAGAGAGAGGGGCTGATTTAGCACTGGGCTAAAGAGCTGGCTTTTAAAGCAGACCAAGGCAGGCCAGCAGCACGGTTCAATTCCCGTACCAGCCTCCCCGAACAGGCGCCGGAATGTGGCGACCAGGGGCTTTTCACAGTAACTTCATTTGAAGCCTACTTGTGACAGTAAGCGATTTTCATTTCATTTTCATTTCATTTCAGAAAGGTGGGGAGAGAGGAAGGTGTGGTGATGTGCATATGCACAATAATGTATCTAGTTATCCATTAATGTATATAGTTATCTATTTTAAAATAAATTTAGAGTACCCAATTCACTTTTTCCAATGAAGGAGCAATTTAGCAGGGCCAATCCACCTAGCCTGCACATCTTTGGGTTGTGGGGGCGAAACCCACGCAAACACGGGGAGAATGTGCAAACTCCACATGGACAGTAACCCAGGACTGGGATCGTACCTGGACCTCAGCGCCGTGAGATAACAGGGCTAACCCACTGTGCCACCCTTTATAGTTATCTATTAATGTATATAGTTATCTATATGACCTCCGCTAGAGATCCACCATGTGAGTCCAGAGATCGGGCAGTTGGTAGTAAGTCGTACTAGAGGACAGTCGCATTAGAAGTAGCTCCAAGAGAATTCACTGAATTCACATATTCGTTACCATTTGTATCATAGTTCGTCAGTTATTTTTCCACGTGTTCATTTTGGTAATAAACTATCTCACTTGCCAAAGCACTAGATGTTCTGTGTGCATCTCTACCACGGCCACAACACAGAACATAACATGGTACCAAAAGTGCAGAACAATTGAAGATAACTACGGAGAAGACGGGACGAGACAGACCAAATAAAGAGCAAAAAGAATATTCTTCCATCTACCTATTTGTCATGATATGCAATCATGCAGACAATGAGATACAGACAGGCAGTGACTGACACCCAGTGCAGCCAATCAACACACAGGACAGAACACAACCAATCACCAGGCAGAATACTAGAGGGTTGTTTCCCACTATAAAACACATGAGGCATCAGCACTCTGCCTCTTTCCACTGGTGACAACTGTAGTGACAGTCAGGGTGTATATATCAGTTATCACCTTCTACACGTGGTTCAGAGCTTGTCTGGTCTAGTTAGTCATAGTTAGCACACTTAGATTAGTAGAGTGTCAACCCACAGCGAGCTGTGTGTACTGCTCAGCAAGTTCAATAAAGTGTATTGAACTAACATCAAAGTTTGGTGTCTACTTTCAAGTACAACTGTATCCAGTTGCAGTCCGTGTTACCCAGGGCGAATAACACGACATGGTACCAGTAGTCTACTTTATCTAAGTGGTTTACCTCGAGTGATTCCGTGAAGACCAGTAAGTGCCTTCCAGCGGCATGGAGAAGATCCAGGCCCCTCCCAGCTACGGATCTTCGGCAATCTCGGCGCCAACTGGCGGGTCTTCAAGCAGAGGTTCCTTCTCTACATTAAGGCCTCAGGCCTCAAGGATGCATCTGATGCCAGAAAAATCGTGCTACTCCTATCAACTGTGGGGGACCAAGCCATCCAGATTTTCAACTCGCTTACTTTTACTGACAGCGAGGACAAGGCCAAATTCAAGACCGTTTTGGAGAAGTTCGACAGTCACTGTGAAGTCGAAACAAACGAGGGCTTTGAGCGCTATATCTTCCAGCAACACCTTCAGTGTAAGGATGAACCTTTCCAATCCTTTCTAACTCATCTCCGTATATTTGCGCAGTCCTGTAATTATGGTGACACCGCTGATTCCATGATCAGGGATCAGATCGTGTTTGGGGTGCACTCCGATTCCTTGCGGGAGCAACTCCTCAAAATTAAGCACATGACCCTGCCAGTGGCAATCGAGACGTGTAAAGTGCATGGAACAGGCGAGAAATCGGTACTCCCGTCTCAAATCGCAGAACATGAACAACTTGCCTCCCACGAGGCAGAGAGTGTACAGGCCATCGCCCGGATGCAGCGGCTCAGTATCGATGAAAGCGGCCATTTCGCGTGCTTTTCCCGGGGGCCCCACGCATGCGCAACACGAACAGGAGAACGAAACGGCCGAAGACCAGACTGCGCAGGTGCGAACGTCAGCTGACCGCACTGCGCATGTGCGACGACGCACGGAGCGTAACGACGTCAACGTTGTGTTGTGCCCGAACTGCGACACCCGCCACTGAAAGCGGCAATGTCCTGCAAAAGGCAGGCGATGTTTAAATTGTGGGAAGCCTGCCCATTATGCAGCCTTGTGCAGGTCTGCACCACCAGTCAAGGGCCAGCGGTCCCATTTCTAACGCAAACGCGTTCGATGTGTACAGCAAGGTCTACTGGATTCTGATCCTGGTAGCACTACGGATCCAGAGGACGACTGCCTGGAGTCCTCCTATCGTGTGGGCATCATCACTACATGTGAATATGCCTCCTCAAATTCAGCAAGACGCCTATCTATCCTCAATGTGGATTCTGCGGGCTCTGCTTCTGACTTCAACATTGCGCTGCTGGCGTACAGGGCAACCCCTCTGTCCACCGGTATGACTCCGGCTCAACTCCTCATGAATAGAGACTTGCGCACGACTGTTCTGCCATAATTTACCAGACCTGGATCACCTCCCGTGCTGCAAAAGGTGCAGTAACTCAGGAACCAGCAAAAGCTGACGTACGATGCTCATGCTGCCGATTAGCCTGTGCTATCTCCGGAAGATGCTGTTCGCATCAAGCTACCTGAAGGAGGCTGGTCAGCTCCAGCTGTTGTTGTTCGACAGGCTGCTCCCAGGTCGTTTGTAGTTCGTATGGCTGATGGCTCATTGTCAGGTGTAACAGAACGGCACTACGCAAACTTGCCTGCCCACCACCAAATCTTACTTTTTCAGATGTTGTTATGCCTTCTCCGGATACCTCGCACCACGAGGCTACCAATCTGGCAGAAATCCCGCCTGTCAAGGTGCCGTCGTCCCCATCTCCACCTCTCAGGCGGTCGACAAGGATCCGACGCAAGCCCCAAAGATTGGACTTATAGACATTTATCTTGTAAATTTTGTTCTGTATCTGCATGCTAGACGCCTCTCATGTATATATTCATCCACTCGCCATTTAATGTAAATAGTTATACATGTATAGAAAGTCGCATATGCTCCAAGCAACCGACAATTTCTTTTTAAAAAAGGGGGGATGTCATGATATGCCCTCATGCACATAATGAGATACAAACAGGCAGTGACAGATACCCAGTACAGCCAATCAACACACAGGACAGAACACAACCAATCACCAGGCAGAATACTAGATGGTGGTCTGGCACTATAAAACACACGAGGCATCAGCACTCTGCCTCTTTCCACTGGTGACAACTGTAGTGACAGTCAGGGTGTATATATCAGTTAGCACCTTCTACACGTGGCTCATAGCTAGCCTGGTCTAGTTAGTTATAGTTAGCATGCTTAGATTAGTAGAGAGTCACAGCGAGCTGTGTGTACTGCTCAGCAAGTTCAATAAAGCATATTGAACCAACATCAAAGTTTGGTGACTACTTTCAAGTACAACTGCATCCAGTTGCAGTCCGTGTTACCCCAGGGCGAATAACACGACACCTATAATCTTTCATAGTAATAACCTTTATTAGTGTCAAAAGTAGGCTTACATTAACACTGCAATGGAGTCACTGTGAAAATCCCCTAGTCGTCACACTCCGGCGCCTGTTCGGGAAAACTGAGGGAGAATTCAGAATGTCCAATCCACATAACCTGCACGTCTTTGGACTGTGGGAGGAAACCGGAGGACCCGGAGGAAACCCATGCAAACACGGAGAGAACGTGCAGACTCCGCACAGACAGTGACCCAAGCGGGAATCAAACCTGGGACCTTGGCACTGTGAAGCAACAGTGCTAACCACTGTGCTACCGTGCTGCCCACAGGAGGTACATGTTACGTTGTGGACATGAAAATTGAGACCATCATAGGGGTGGATGCATGTGGATCCTTGAACTTAGTTGGGCGACAGTATGTCCCAGAAGACACTGGCCAGCTGAATAATACAGATCCATACAAGATATCATCGTGTGCACATTTGATGAGGATTCCGAAGAAATCCAGGCGGAGAAGATAAATCAGACAAAGAGACGGAAGAGCCACAGAGCATTCTGCAATTCTGGTTAACAGTCTTCAAGAAGCTTTCTGTGCCCAGTGGCATGATACAGGAGCAAGGCGAGCCCCTATTAAAGCATCTACAAGATCTTAAATGTTCAGAACAGGAGAAGCCGAGGAGTTTCACTCTGGAGTTTAAGTTTGAGCCTAATGAGTATTTTACAAACCAGATATATATTTCAATACATAAAAGGTAAGAGAGAGGCAAAAATAGACATTGGACCACTGGAAAATGTGGCTGGAGAAGTAATAATAGGAAGCAAAGAAATAACAGAATAACTGAATAGTTAATTTGCATCAGTCTTCACGGTGGAAGATACCAGTGGGATGCCAGAGCTCCAGGAGACCCAGGGGGCAGAGGTGAGTGTAGTGGACATCACTAAGGTGAAGGTTCTGGGGAAACTGAAAGGTCTGAAGGTGGATAAGTCACCTGGACCGGATGGACTACACCCCAGGGTTCTAAAAGAGATAGCTGAGGAGATTGTAGCGACATTGGTGGTGATCTTTCGGGAATCACTGGAGGCAGGGAGGGTCCCAACGGACTGGACAGTGACTAATGTAACACCGCTGTTTAAGAAGGGAGGGAGGCAGAAGATGGGAAATTTTAGGCCGGTTAGCCTGACTTCGGTCATTGGTAAGATTTCAGAGTCTGTTATTAAAGATGAGATCGCGGAGTACTTGGAAGTGCATGGTAAAATAGGACTGAGTCAGCATGGCTTCGTCAAAGGGAGGTCGTGTCTGACATATCTGTTAGAGTTCTTTGAACAAGTAACAAGGAAGTTGGACAAAAGAGAACTAGTGGACATGATTTATTTATATTTCCAGATGGCCTTTGACAAGGTACCTCATAGGAGACTGTTAAATAAGTTAAGAGCTCACGGTGTTAAGGGTAAGATCCTGGCATGGATAGAGGATTACCTGACTGGCAGAAGGCAGAGAGTGGGGAGAAAGGGGTCTTTTTCAGGATGGCAGCCGGTGACTAGTGGTGTGTCTCAGGGGTCGGTGCTGGGACCACAACTTTTCACAATATACATTAATGATCTGGAGGAAGGAACTGAAGGCACTGTTGCTAAGTTTGCAGATGATACAAAGATCTGTAGGGGGACAGGTTGTATTGAGGAAGCAAGGGGGCTGCAGAAGGACTTGGACAGGCTAGGAGAGTGGGCAATGAAGTGGCAAATTAAATACAACGTGGAAAAGTGTGAGGTTATGCACTTTGGAAGGAAGAATTTAGGCATAGACTATTTTCTAAATGGGGAAATGCTCAGGAAATCAGAAGCACAAAGGGACTTCAGAGTCCTTGTTCACGATTCTCTTAAGGTTAACGTGCAGGTTCAGTCGGCAGTTAGGAAGGCAAACGCAATGTTAGCATTCATGTCCAGAGGGCTAGAATACAAGAGCAGGGATGTATTTCTGAGGCTGTATAAGGCTCTGGTTAGACCCCATTTGGAGTATTGTGAGCAGTTTTGGGCCCCGTATCTAAGGAAGGATGTGCTGGCCTTAGAAAGGGATCAGAGGAGATTCACAAGAATGTTCCCTGGAATGAAGAACTTGTCGTATGAGGAACGGTTGAGGACTCTGGGTCTGTACTCGTTGGAATTTAGAAGGATGAGGGGGGACCTTATTGAAATTTACAGGATACCGCGAGGCCTGGATAGAGTGGATGTGGAGAGGATGTTTCCACTTGTAGGAAAATCTAGGGACAGAGGACACAACCTCAGACTGAAGGGACGATCCTTTAAAACAGAGATGAGGAGGAATTTCTTCAGCCAAAGGGTGGTGAATCTGAGGAACTCTTTGCCGCAGAAGGCTGTGGAGGCCAATTCACTGAGTGTCTTTAAGACAGAGCTAGACAGGTTCTTGACTAATAAGGGGATCAGGGGTTATGGGGATAAGGCAGGAGTATGGCGATGAGAAAACATCAGCCATGATTGAATGGCCGAGTGGCCTAATTCTGCTCCTATGTTTTATGGTCTTATGAGATGATTCTGAAAGTATACCAGATGGAATCGTGGCCTGACAAACTTGACTTCATTCTTTGATGAACCAGAAATCATGGGGTGCACAGACTGCCAGATCGACTGGAAGAAGGGCAAAAAATTAACGTAGAAAATAATTAAAACTAAGCCAAAGCACAAAGGCCGAAGCGCTCGCAGAACAGTTATGAAAACTGCAAAATGAATCATTCTTTCATTTCTTCAGTTCTGATGTTCCACAGCGTGGGATGCTAAATAAGAGCATGATGTGGAGATGCCGGCGTTGGACTAGGGTGGGCAAAATAAGAAGTCTTTTGAATCATTAGCTTTCGGAGCGCTGCTCCCTCCTTCACTTCTTCATTCACCTGAGGAAGGAGCAGCGCTCCGAAAGCTAGTGATCCGAAACAAACCTGTCGGACTTTGACCTGGTGTTGTAAGACTTCTTACTGAAATAAGAACAGGGCAGCTCGAGGCTGACTTTGGAATAGGCTGCCTGCTGCGTGAACACACAATTCCGTGCGCAATGTTGTATTTTACAGGAGAAATCCCTGCAGATGATGCTGAATCCGATGATGAACACTCCGGCTACATGTATGCTGACCTCAAAGATGAGGCGGGAAGCGAAGGCATCGAACGTGAGCAGATGAAAACTCCTATGAAACGCTGGTAAACCTGTTTCGAAGGACCGAGGGAGGGCTGAAAGTAGAAGCCCCCGCAACGCTGCGCTGGTGGTTTGACGGGAATCGCGAGGTGGTCACAAGGGACAACTCCGAGAGTGAAACAGCGGAGGAGCTGGTGACTATCTCGCTATGCAGCTCAACGGATCACACATATACGTTCGAACAAGACCTGGATGACCCGACACCTGGAGAGTGTCTGCATTGTTACTTCCAGTGATGAGGAGCCATTGGGCATTGCCCCAGCGAGCCAAGAAGGGGCAGCGCCTGTTGCCGTAGATCCAACCTCTACCCAGGCACCAGAGAGCGAGGTGCTCCCGCACAGCTCCGAGTACAGGGTGCAGACCCGCACCGAACCCGGGGCTGCCAAACCCGAACATCAAAAGAAAAGAATTTGCAAACCGACCGTGAACACAAGAAGGAGGAAGAGGGGAAGACTGGGAGAGCTAGCTCATCCCACTGACAAAAACAGAAGTGAAGAAGGTGAGGTCATGATGGACAAGCCAGAGACAGAAGGGGCAGAAAACATACAGCGAAGCAGCAAACAGCGTCGCGGCAAGAAACTAAAACGAAAGAAAATGTGAATAGAGTAATGCTAGTGATCATGTTTGTAAGGAAGGGGGAACGTGGTGATATGCCTGGAAACAATATTGTAGATAGTTGGTGGTGCGACCTCCAACCAGCAGGTGGAGGTACAGATCCACCATGCGGTCTCCAGACAGTCGTCATGTGACAAGGCACTCAGCTATAAGTCAGGGCAGATCCAGTGATCCACAGAAGGTGGTAAGATGTACAGGAGGATAGTCGTGCATCGGGGTAGTTCCAGGAGAGAGTGGAAAGGAGCTCCATGGTAACCTGCTCTGTGTCTGATCGTTACCTTATTTTAAAAAAAATATATGTTTATTGAGAATTTTTAAACAAAATTTTCAACCATACAAATAAACCCCCCTCCCCCCCCACCCCCGCCGTAACAAAAAAAAAAGAAAGCTCGCATAGCAAGACATGAACATGGCAAATCAATATGATACAGAACTTTGTACATTGGATTCCTCCCGTACATATCAGTTTTCCGGATCATTTATGTATTTTCTTGCTCAGATGCCCCCCAGAAAACCCCCCCTTCCCCGTCCCTCCCTCTTCCCCCCCCCCCCCCAAGAGAGATGTCCCCCCCTCCTCCCTCCCCCCCCCGCCCCCCCCCCCCCCGGTTGCTGCTACTGTCGACCGAACTACATCTAACGCTCCGCGAGATAGTCTAGGAACGGTTGCCACCACCTGGAGAACCCCTGCGCAGACCCTCTCAAGGCAAACTTTATCCTCTCCAGCTTAATGAACCCAGCCATGTCATTTATCCAGGCCACCACACTGGGGGGCTTCGCATCTTCCCACGCTAACAAGATCCTTCGCCGGGCAACTAGGGAAGCAAAGGCCAGAATGCCGGCCTCTTTCACCTCCTGCACTCCCGGCTCGTCCGCTACTCCAAATAATGCCAGCCCCCAACTTGGCTTGACCCGGACTTTCACCACCTGAGATATTGCTCCCGCCACTCCTCTCCAGAACCCCTCCAGTGCCGGGCACGACCAAAACATATGGACATGGTTCGCCGGGCTTCCTGAGCACCTCCCACATCTGTCCTCCACCCCAAAGAACCTACTCAGCCTCGCCCCCGTCATATGAGCTCTGTGAACAACCTTAAATTGTATCAGGCTGAGCCTGGCACACGAGGAAGAGGAATTAACCCTACTTAGGGCATCAGCCCACAGACCCTCCTCAATCTCCTACCCCAGCTCCTCTTCCCATTTACCCTTCAGCTCCTCTACCAAAGCCTCCCCCATTTCTTTCATCTCCTGGTATATCGCCGACACCTTGCCCTCTCCGACCCATACGCCCGAAATCACCCTGTCTTGAATCCCCTGTGCCAGGAGCAGCGGGAATTCCCTCACCTGCCGCCTCACAAACGCCCTCACTTGCATGTACCTGAAAGCGTTTCCCGGGGGTAGTCCAAACTTCTCCTCCAGCGCCCCTAAGCTCGCAAACTGCCCATCGATGAACAGGTCCCCCATTCTTCTAATCCCTGCCCGATGCCAGCTCTGAAACCCCCCGTCCATCCTTCCCGGGACAAACCGATGGTTATCTCTGATCGGGGACCACACCGAGGCTCCCATCGCACCCCTGTGTCGTCTCCACTGCCCCCAGATCTTTAGCGTTGCCACCACCACCGGACTCGTGGTGTACCTTGTCGGCGAGAGCAGCAGCGGTGCCGTCACCAGCGCCCTCAGGCTCGTTCCTTTGCAGGACGCCCTCTCCAACCTCTTCCACGCCGCCCCCTCTCCCTCCATCACCCACTTACGGATCATCGCCACGTTGGCTGCCCAGTAGTAGCCACCCAGATTTGGCAACGCCAGCCCTCCTCTATCTCTGCTACATTCCAGGAACCCCCTCCTTACCCTCGGGGTCTTACTCGCCCACACAAATCCCATAATGCTCCTGCCTACCCTCTTAAAAAGGCCTTGGTGATCACAATTGGAAGGCATTGGAATACAAAAAGAAACCTTGGGAGGACCGTTTAAAATCCTCCTCCATCTGCTCCACCAGCCGCGTCAAATTAGGTTTGTGCAGGGTCCCCCAGCTCCCAGCTACCTGGATCCCCAAGTATCGAAAGCTCCTTTCCGCCCTCCTCAACGGCAGGTCATCTATCCCTCTTCCCTGATCCCCCGGATGCACCACAAAGAGCTCACTCTTCCCTACATTGAGCTTGTAGCCCGAGAAGTCCCCAAACTCCCTTAGGATCTGCATGACCACCACCACCCCCTCCACTGGGTCCGCCACATACCGCAACAGGTCGTCTGCGTACAGCGACACTCGATGCTCCTCTCCCCCTCGAACCACCCCCCTCCATTTCCTGGACTCCCTTAATGCCATGGCCAAAGGCTCAATTGCTAGTGCAAACAACAGGGGGGGGACAGGGGGCACCCCTGCCTCGTCCCTCGATACAGCCGAAAATACTCCGACCTACGCCGATTCGTAACCACACTCGCCACCGGGGTTCTATATAGGAGCTTAACCCAACTGATAAACCCCTCCCCAAACCCAAACCTACGCAGCACCTCCCAGAGGTACTCCCACTCTACTCGGTCAAAGGCCTTCTCCGCGTCCATAGCTGCCACTATCTCCGCCTCTCCCTCCACCGATGGCATCATAATCACGTTTAGGAGCCTTCGCACATTGGTGTTTAGCTGCCTGCCTTTTACAAATCCCGTCTGGTCCTCATGAATCACCCCCGGGACACAGTCCTCAATCCTCGTAGCCAACACTTTTGCCAGCAACTTAGCATCTACGTTGAGGAGCGAGATCGGTCTATACGACCCACATTGCAGTGGGTCCTTATCCCGCTTCAGGATCAAAGAGATCGTCGCCTCTGACATTGTCGGGGGCAGGGTCCCCCCCCATCCCTTGCTTCATTGAAGGTCCTTACCAGCAACCGGGCTAACTCCACCGGGAACCCATCCGGCCCCGGGGCCTTCCCTGCCTGCATGCTCCCCAGTCCTTTAACCAGCTCCTCCACCCCAATTGGCGCCCCCAAACCAACCACCTCCTGCTCCTCCACCCCTGGGAACTTCAGTTGGTCCAAGAATCGTCGCATCCCCTCTTTTCCCCTGGGGGCTGGGACCTATACAGCTCCTCATTGAAGGCCCTGAATGCCTCATTCACTTTCACCGCACTCCGCACCGTAGTTCCCCTTCCATCCTTGACTCCACCTATTTCCCTCGCTGCCACCCTCTTACGGAGCTGATGTGCCAGCATCCGGCTCGCCTTCTCCCCATACTCATACATCGCCCCTGTGCCTTCCTCCACTGTGCCTCTGCCTTCCCTGTGGTCAACAGGTCGAACTCCGTCTGGAGACTTCGTCTCTCCCTGAGTAGTCCCTCATCAGGGGCCTCTGCATGTCTCCTGTCCACCCTTAAAATCTCCCCCACTAACCTCTCCCTTTCCCTGCCCTCTCTCTTCATCCTATGAGCCCTGCTGGAGATTAACTCTCCCCTGACCACCGCCTTCAGCGCCTCCCATACTACTCCCACCTGCACCTCCCCATTGTCGTTGGCCTCCAGGTACCTTTCGATACACCCCCGCACCCTCCCGCACACTTCATCGTCTGCCAGCAGTCCCACATCCAACCGCCACAACGGGCGTTGGTCCCTCTCCTCCCCCAGCTCTAGCTCCACCCAGTGCGGGGCATGGTCTGAAATGGCTATGGCCGAATACTCCGTTCCCTCCACTTTCGGGATCAATGCCCTGCCCAGAACAAAAAAATCTAACCGGGAGTAGGCCTTATGTACGTGGGAGAAAAAAGAAAATTCTCTGGCCAAAGGCCTGGCAAATCTCCACTGATCTACTCCCCCCATCTGATCCATAAACCCCCTGAGCACCTTGGCCGCAGCCGGCCCCTTCCCCGTCCTAGATCTGGAGCGATCCAGTGCTGGGTCCAACACCATGTTGAAATCCCCTCCCATTATCAAGCTTCCTACCTCCAAGTCCGGAATACGCCCCAACATCCGTTTCATGAATCCAGCATCGTCCCAATTCGGGGCATATACATTTACCAATACCACCCCCGTCCCCTGCAACCTACCGCTCACCATCACGTATCGGCCTCCATTGTCCGCTACTATGTTCTTGGCCTCGAACGACACCCGCTTCCCCACCAGTATTGCCACCCCTCTATTCTTTGCATCCAGCCCCGAATGGAACATCTGTCCTACCCATCCCTTCCTTAACCTGACCTGATCTGCCACCTTCAGATGTGTCTCCTGAAGCATGGCCACGTCTGCCTTCAGTCCCTTTAGGTGCGCGAACACTCGGGCCCTCTTAACCGGCCCATTTAGGCCTCTCACATTCCACGTGATCAACCAGATTGGGGAGCTAACCCCCCCCCCCCCCCCCCGCCTTGCGACTAGCCATCTCCTATTTTAGGCCAGTCCCGTGCCCGCGTCTCCCGCACCCTCCAGTCCCCGAGACGGGGAACCCCTGCCCCGACCACCTCTTCCATTTTCAGTTCCCCCTCGGCCATTGCAGCAGCAACCCTATTGTCCCCCCTCTTCCCCCCTCCCCTCCCCTCCTCCCCGCTAGATCCGAATCTAGATTTTTTGCTCCCCCCATAATACTTCCGTAAGTCAGCTGACTCCTACTGACCCCGGCTTCCCCCGCCTTCCCATTGACCCCCCCCCCGGTGTGGAAATCCCTCCTCCTCCTTGCGCTTCTCCATCCCCCCCCCTCCCTAACGTGGGAATAAGCCCGTGCTTTCCTGAGCCAGCCCTGCCCCCTGTGGCGCAGCTCCTGTTGCGGCCTTATCCCAAATTCCCCCATCCCCGAGTCTCACCTCTCTCCAGCACCGACGCCCACATTCCTCACTGTCCCCCCATCAAAAACTCTTCCCCCATCCCCATCCATCGCCCCACCCGTGAATCATTCTTTACCCCTATTTACAATCCTGTATACAGTCAACATCTCCCCCACAACCACAGTCCCTCAGTTCGAGTCCAATTTTTCCATTTGGATAAAGGCCCAAGCCTCTTCTGGCGTTTCGAAATAGCGGTGTTGATCCTGATAAGTGACCCACAGTCGCGCAGGCTGCAGCATTCCGAATCTCACCCTTTTTTTAATGCAGCACCGCCTTGGCCCGATTGAAGCCAGCTCTCCTCTTTGCCACCTCTGCGCTCCAGTCCAGGTAGACTCGGATCACCGCGTTCTCCCATCTACTGCTCCGCACCTTCTTGGACAATCTCAGGACACAATCTCTGTCCGCGAAGCGATGGAACCTCGTCACTATCGCCCTTGGCGGCTCGCCAGCCTTGGGTCTCCTCGCCAGGACCCGGTGAGCCCCTTCCAGCTCCAGGGGGGGTCGGAGAGGCCTCCGCACCCATCAGCGAATGGAGCATCGTGCTCACATACGCCCCGGCATCAGCCCCCTCCACTCCTTCGGGAAGACCCAGAATCCGGAGGTTCTTCCTCCTCGACCTGTACTCCAGGACCTCGAGTCTCTCGGCCCACCTCTTGTGCACCGCCTCGTGCGCTTCCATCTTCACCGCCAGGCCAAAGATCTTGTTCTCGTTCTCATTAGTTTTGTCCTTCACCGCTCGGAGCTCTTCCGCCTGGGCCTTCTGGGTCTCCTTCAGCCCCTCGATCGCCAACAGCATTGGCGCCAGCACCTCCTTTTTAAGCTCCTCCACGCAGCGCCTGAGAAACTCCTGCTGGTCCGGCCCCCATGCTGCTCGATCGCCGCCCTCCGCCATCTTGTTTTTTCCCCCTCGTTTCTGCCGCTTCTCCAAAGCCTCTTTTTCCGCCGCTCCACTGCTAGTCCCCTCCATACACGACGGAAAGGGGACCTTACTTCACCTTCCCACACGGGATTTGGTCAAAAGATTTCCATTGGGGCTCCTCTGTCACAAGTCGGCTTCAATGAAGTTACTGTGAAAAGCCCCTAGTCGCCACATTCCGGCACCTGCTCGGGGAGGCTGGTACGGGAATTGAACCCGCGCTGCTGGCATTGTTCTGTATTACAAGCCAGCTGTTTAGCCCACTGTGCTCAACCAGCCCCTACTAAACCTTACCACGTGTATATTAATAAACATCCTGATTTGGACAAGTCACCAGCGGCTCTGTGGATTCCTTTCTGGACAACGAACACCAAACAAAACCCCAGCCCCCACACCCCCACACCCCCACCCCGGGCATGGCTGACCAGCCCCTCCCATAAACAGCCACCCCCCCGCCACCCCGACTCCTTGCAACATCCTCTGTGATTCCTACCTGCCTTACGACAGGGTGCCGTCCCGGGGTTGGCAGTAACAGTGGGCCTGGCCCATGGGATTGAGGATGATGACAACCCGCTCTGCGATGAGCTCAGGTGCCCCTCATCGTTTGACAATGTCTGACATCTGCCCACGGTAGCACTCAGTAAGCATTGCGCAGGTCAAAGAGACACAGACACAGCTGAGAAGCAGTTATCTGGCAGTCACCTGAGGCCTGTTTAGGGGCACAAAGGTACACATTGTATTCTTCTCTTTGAAGTTTCAGTGTGGGTCATCCTGAAGACTGTATAAAAGACAGACAGAAAGCGCACTCGGTAAGCGTTGCGCAGGTCCAAGAGACACAGCCTGAGTGAGTGAGACACAGACAGAGTGAGAATTTGAAACTTGGTAATTTGGTGCAGTGAGGTAACCAGGAAAGGTAAGTGGTTAATCTAATTGTGCTGCTTTTCAGTTAAATGTGCAGTGTAGATTAGTGTCTGATTGGCTGAAGCTGCCCCCACCCTAATTGCTAGGGAGCAGTTATCTGGCAGTCACCCGAGGCCTGTTTAGGGGCACAAAGGTACACATTGTATTCTTCTCTTTGAAGTTTTAGGGTGAGTCATCCTGAAGACTGTATAAAAGACAGACAGAAAGCGCACTCAGTAAGCATTGCGCAGGTCAAAGAGACACAGCTTGAGTGAGTGAGACACAGACAGAGTGATAATTTGACACTTGGTAACTTGTTGCAGTGAGGTAACCAGCAAAGGTAAGTGGTTTCTCAAATTGTGCTGTTTTTAAGTTAAAAGTGCAGTGTAGATTTGTGTCTGATTGGCTGAAGCTGCCCCCACCCTAATTGCTGAGAAGCAGTTATCTGACAGTCACCTGAGGCCTATTTAGGGGCACAAAGGTACACATTGTATTCTTCTCTTTGATGTTTTAGTGTGAGTCATCCTGAAGTTTGTATAAAAGACAGACAGAAAGCGCACTCAGTAAGCATTGCGCAGGTCCAAGAGACACAGCCTCTGTTTGGAACAGGATGACTGAGGGGACTCTGTTTGGGTCAGGATGACTGAGGGGCCTCTGTTTGGATCAGGATCATTGAGGGGCCTCTGTTTGGATCAGGAGGTCTGAGGGGCCTCTGTTTGGATCAGGGTGTCTGAGGAGCCGGTGTTTGGATCAGGATCACTGAGGGACCTCTGTTTGCATCAGGGTCACTGAGGGGCCTCTGTTTGGATCAGGATCACTGAGGGGCCTCTGTTTGGATCAGGATGTCTGAGGAGCCACTGATTGGATCAGGATCACTGAGGGAACTCTGTTTGGATCAGGATCACTGAGGGGCCTCTGTTTGGATCAGGATCACTGAGGGGCCTCTGTTTGGATCAGGATGTCTGAGGAGCCACTGTTTGGATCAGGATCACTGAGGGGCCTCTGTTTGGGTCAGGATGTCTGAGGGGCATCTGTTTGGATTCGGATGTCTGAGGGGCCACTGTTTGTATCAGGATCACCGAGGGGCCTCTGTGTGGATCAGGATCATTGAGGGGCCTCTGTTTGCATCAGGGTCACTGAGGGGCCTCTGTTTGGATCAGGATCACTGAGGGGCCTCGGTTTGGATCAGGATGTCTGAGGAGCCAATGTTTGGATCAGGATCACTGAGGGAACTCTGTTTGGATCAGGATCACTGAGGGGCCTCTGTTTGGATCAGGATCACTGAGGGGCCTCTGTTTGGATCAGGATGTCTGAGGAGCCACTGTTTGGATCAGGATCACTGAGGGGCCTCTGTTTGGGTCAGGATGTCTGAGGGGCATCTGTTTGGATTCGGATGTCTGAGGGGCCACTGTTTGTATCAGGATCACCGAGGGGCCTCGGTGTGGATCAGGATCATTGAGGGGCCTCTGTTCAGATCAGGATGTCCGAGGGGCCTCTGTTTGGATCAGGATCATTGAGGGGCATCTATTCGGATCAGGATCACTGAGGGGCCTCTGTTTGGATCAGGATCACTGAGGGGCCTCTGTTTGGATCAGGATCACTGAGGGGCCTCTGTTTGGATCAAAATCACTGAGGGGCCTCTGTATGGATCAGGATGTCTGAGAGGCTTCTGTTTGGGTCAGAATGTCTGAGGGGCTTCTGTTTGGATTCGGATGTCTGAGGAGCCACTGTTTGGATCAGGATCACTGAGGGGCCTCTGTTAAGATCAGGATCACTGAGGGGCCTCTGTTTGGATCAGGATCACTGAGGGGCCTCTGTTTGGATCAGGATCACTGAGGGGCCTCTGTTTGGATCAGGATCACTGAGGGGCCTCTGTTTGGATCAGGATCACTGAGGGGCCTCTGTTTGGATCAGGATCACTGAGGGGCCTCTGTTTGGATCAGGATGTCTGAGGAGCCACTGTTTGGATCAGGATCACTGAGGGGCCTCTGTTTGGGTCAGGATGTCTGAGGGGCATCTGTTTGGATTCGGATGTCTGAGGGGCCACTGTTTGTATCAGGATCACCGAGGGGCCTCTGTGTGGATCAGGATCGTTGAGGGGCCTCTGTTTGGATCAGGATGTCTGAGGGGCCTCTGTTTGGATCAGGATAATTGAGGGGCCTCTGTTTGGACCAGGATCACTCTGGGGTCTCTGTTTGGATCAGGAAGTCTGAGAGGCCTCTGTTCGGATCAGGATGTCCGAGGGGCCTCTGTTTGGATCAGGATCATTGAGGGGCATCTGTTCGGATCAGGATCACTGAGGGGCCTCTGTTTGGATCAGGATCACTGAGGGGCCTCTGTTTGGATCAGGATCACTGAGGGGCCTTTGTTTGGATCAGGATCACTGAGGGACATCTGTTTGGATCAAAATCACTGAGGGGCCTCTGTATGGATCAGGATGTCTGAGAGGCTTCTGTTTGGGTCAGAATGTCTGAGGGGCTTCTGTTTGGATTCGGATGTCTGAGGAGCCACTGTTTGGATCAGGATCACTGAGGGGCCTCTGTTTGGATCAGGATCACTGAGGGGCCTCTGTTTGGATCAGGATCACTGAGGGGCCTCTGTTTGGATCAGGATCACTGAGGGGCCTCTGTCTGTATCAGGATGTCTGAGGGGCCTCTGTTTGGATCAGGATCACTGAGGAGCCTCTGTTTGGATCAGGATCACTGAGGGGCCTCTGTTTGGATCAGGCATACTGAGGGGCCTCTGTTTGGATCAGGATGACTGAGGGGCCTCTGTTTTGATCAGGATGTCTGAGGGCCTCCGTTTGGATCAAGATCACTGAGGGGCCTCTCTTTGGATCAAGATCATTGAGGGGCCTCTGTTTGGATCAGGATCACTGAGAGCCTCTGTTTGGATCAGGATAACTGAGGGGCCTCTGTTTGGATCAGGATCACTGAGGGGCCTCTGTGTGGATCAGGATCGTTGAGGGGCCTCTGTTTGGATCAGGATGTCTGAGGGGCCTCTGTTTGGATCAGGATAATTGAGGGGCCTCTGTTTGGACCAGGATCACTCTGGGGTCTCTGTTTGGATCAGGAAGTCTGAGAGGCCTCTGTTCGGATCAGGATGTCCGAGGGGCCTCTGTTTGGATCAGGATCATTGAGGGGCATCTGTTCGGATCAGGATCACTGAGGGGCCTCTGTTTGGATCAGGATCACTGAGGGGCCTCTGTTTGGATCAGGATCACTGAGGGGCCTTTGTTTGGATCAGGATCACTGAGGGACATCTGTTTGGATCAAAATCACTGAGGGGCCTCTGTATGGATCAGGATGTCTGAGAGGCTTCTGTTTGGGTCAGAATGTCTGAGGGGCTTCTGTTTGGATTCGGATGTCTGAGGAGCCACTGTTTGGATCAGGATCACTGAGGGGCCTCTGTTTGGATCAGGATCACTGAGGGGCCTCTGTTTGGATCAGGATCACTGAGGGGCCTCTGTTTGGATCAGGATCACTGAGGGGCCTCTGTCTGTATCAGGATGTCTGAGGGGCCTCTGTTTGGATCAGGATCACTGAGGAGCCTCTGTTTGGATCAGGATCACTGAGGGGCCTCTGTTTGGATCAGGCATACTGAGGGGCCTCTGTTTGGATCAGGATGACTGAGGGGCCTCTGTTTTGATCAGGATGTCTGAGGGCCTCCGTTTGGATCAAGATCACTGAGGGGCCTCTCTTTGGATCAAGATCATTGAGGGGCCTCTGTTTGGATCAGGATCACTGAGAGCCTCTGTTTGGATCAGGATAACTGAGGGGCCTCTGTTTGGATCAGGATCACTGAGGGGCCTCTGTTTGGATCAAGATCACTGAGGAGCCTCTGTTTGGGTCAGGATGTCTGAGGGGCCTCTGTTTGGATCAGGGTTACTGAGGAGCCTCTGTTTGGATCAGGATCACTGATGGGCCTCTGTTTGGATCAGGATGTCTGAGGAGCCGCTGTTTGGATCAGGATCAATGAGGTGCCTCTGTTTGGATCAGGGTTACTGAGGGGCCTCTGTTTGGATCAGTGTTACTGAGGAGCCTCTAATTGGATCAGGATCACTGAGGGGCTTCTGTTTGGATCAGGATCACTGAGGGGCCTCTGTTTGGATCAGGATCACTGAGGGGCCTATGTTTTGATCAGGATCACTGAGCGGCCTTTGTTTGGATCAGGATCACTGAGGATCCGCTGTTTGTATCAGGATCACTGAGGGGCCAATGCTTGGCTCAGGATCACTGAGGGGCCTCTGTTTGGATCAGGATCACTGAGGGGCCTCTGTTTGGATCAGGATCTCAGAGGTGGCTCTGTTTGGATCAGGATCACTGAGGGGCCTCTGTTTGGGTCAGGATCACTGAGGGGCCTCTGTTTGGATCAGGATCACTGAGGGGCCTCTGTTTGGGTCAGGATGTCTGAGAGGCCTCTGTTTGGATCAAAATCACTGAGGGGCCTCTGTATGGATCAGGATGTCTGAGAGGCTTCTGTTTGGGTCAGAATGTCTGAGGGGCTTCTATTTGGATTCGGATGTCTGAGGAGCCACTGTTTGGATCAGGATCACTGAGGGGCCTCTGTTAAGATCAGGATCACTGAGGGGCCTCTGTTTGGATCAGGATCACTGAGGGGCCTCTGTTTGGATCAGGATCACTGAGGGGCCTCTGTTTGGATCAGGATCACTGAGGGGCCTCTGTTTGGATCAGGATCACTGAGGGGCCTCTGTTTGGATCAGGATCACTGAGGGGCCTCTGTTTGGATCAGGATGTCTGAGGAGCCACTGTTTGGATCAGGATCACTGAGGGGCCTCTGTTTGGGTCAGGATGTCTGAGGGGCATCTGTTTGGATTCGGATGTCTGAGGGGCCACTGTTTGTATCAGGATCACCGAGGGGCCTCTGTGTGGATCAGGATCGTTGAGGGGCCTCTGTTTGGATCAGGATGTCTGAGGGGCCTCTGTTTGGATCAGGATAATTGAGGGGCCTCTGTTTGGACCAGGATCACTCTGGGGTCTCTGTTTGGATCAGGAAGTCTGAGAGGCCTCTGTTCGGATCAGGATGTCCGAGGGGCCTCTGTTTGGATCAGGATCATTGAGGGGCATCTGTTCGGATCAGGATCACTGAGGGGCCTCTGTTTGGATCAGGATCACTGAGGGGCCTCTGTTTGGATCAGGATCACTGAGGGGCCTTTGTTTGGATCAGGATCACTGAGGGACCTCTGTTTGGATCAAAATCACTGAGGGGCCTCTGTATGGATCAGGATGTCTGAGAGGCTTCTGTTTGGGTCAGAATGTCTGAGGGGCTTCTGTTTGGATTCGGATGTCTGAGGAGCCACTGTTTGGATCAGGATCACTGAGGGGCCTCTGTTTGGATCAGGATCACTGAGGGGCCTCTGTTTGGATCAGGATCACTGAGGGGCCTCTGTTTGGATCAGGATCACTGAGGGGCCTCTGTCTGTATCAGGATGTCTGAGGGGCCTCTGTTTGGATCAGGATCACTGAGGAGCCTCTGTTTGGATCAGGATCACTGAGGGGCCTCTGTTTGGATCAGGCATACTGAGGGGCCTCTGTTTGGATCAGGATGACTGAGGGGCCTCTGTTTTGATCAGGATGTCTGAGGGCCTCCGTTTGGATCAAGATCACTGAGGGGCCTCTCTTTGGATCAAGATCATTGAGGGGCCTCTGTTTGGATCAAAATCACTGAGGGGCCTCTGTATGGATCAGGATGTCTGAGAGGCTTCTGTTTGGGTCAGAATGTCTGAGGGGCTTCTGTTTGGATTCGGATGTCTGAGGAGCCACTGTTTGGATCAGGATCACTGAGGGGCCTCTGTTTGGATCAGGATCACTGAGGGGCCTCTGTTTGGATCAGGATCACTGAGGGGCCTCTATTTGGATCAGGATCACTGAGGGGCCTCTGTCTGTATCAGGATGTCTGAGGGGCCTCTGTTTGGATCAGGATCACTGAGGAGCCTCTGTTTGGATCAGGATCACTGAGGGGCCTCTGTTTGGATCAGGCATACTGAGGGGCCTCTGTTTGGATCAGGATGACTGAGGGGCCTCTGTTTTGATCAGGATGTCTGAGGGCCTCCGTTTGGATCAAGATCACTGAGGGGCCTCTCTTTGGATCAAGATCATTGAGGGGCCTCTGTTTGGATCAGGATCACTGAGAGCCTCTGTTTGGATCAGGATAACTGAGGGGCCTCTGTTTGGATCAGGATCACTGAGGGGCCTCTGTTTGGATCAAGATCACTGAGGAGCCTCTGTTTGGGTCAGGATGTCTGAGGGGCCTCTGTTTGGATCAGGGTTACTGAGGAGCCTCTGTTTGGATCAGGATCACTGATGGGCCTCTGTTTGGATCAGGATGTCTGAGGAGCCGCTGTTTGGATCAGGATCAATGAGGTGCCTCTGTTTGGATCAGGGTTACTGAGGGGCCTCTGTTTGGATCAGTGTTACTGAGGAGCCTCTAATTGGATCAGGATCACTGAGGGGCTTCTGTTTGGATCAGGATCACTGAGGGGCCTCTGTTTGGATCAGGATCACTGAGGGGCCTATGTTTTGATCAGGATCACTGAGCGGCCTTTGTTTGGATCAGGATCACTGAGGATCCGCTGTTTGTATCAGGATCACTGAGGGGCCAATGCTTGGCTCAGGATCACTGAGGGGCCTCTGTTTGGATCAGGATCACTGAGGGGCCTCTGTTTGGATCAGGATCTCAGAGGTGGCTCTGTTTGGATCAGGATCACTGAGGGGCCTCTGTTTGGGTCAGGATCACTGAGGGGCCTCTGTTTGGATCAGGATCACAGAGGGGCCTCTGTTTGGGTCAGGATGTCTGAGAGGCTTCAGTTTGGATTCGGATGTCTGAGGGGCCTCTGTTTGGATCAGAATGTCTGAGGGGCCTCTGTTTTTATCAGGATGTCTGAGGGGCCTCTGTTTGGATCTGGATGTCTGAGGGGCCTCTGTTTGTATCAGGATCACTGAGGGGCCTCTGTTTGGATCAGGATCATTGAGGGGCCTCTGTTTGGACCACGATCACGAAGGGGCCTCTGTTTGAATCAGGATGTCTGAGGGGCCTCTGTTTGGATCAGAATGTCTGAGGAGCCTCTGTTTGGATCAGGGTTACTGAGGAGCCACTGTTTGGATCAGGATGTCTGAGGAGCCGCTGTTTGGATCAGGGTCACTGAGGGGCCTCTGTTTGGATCAAGATCACTGAGGGGCCTCTGTTTGGATCAGGATCACTGAGGGGCCTCTGTTTGGATCAGGATGTCTGAGGAGCCACTGTTTGGATCAGGATCACTGAGGGGCCTCTGTTTGGATCAGGATCACTGATGGGCCTCTGTTTGGATCAGGATCACTGAGGGGCCTCTGTTTGGATCAGGATCTCTAGGGGCCTCTGTTTGGATCAGGATCACTTAGGGGCCTCTGTTTGGATCAGGATCACTGAGGGGCCTCTGTTTGGGTCAGGATGTCTGAGAGGCTTCAGTTTGGATTCGGATGTCTGAGGTGCCTCTGTTTGGATCAGAATGTCTGAGGGGCCTCTGTTTTCATCAGGGTGTCTGAGGGGCCTCTGTTTGGATCTGGATCTCTGAGGGGCCTCTGTTTGGATCAGGATGTCTGAGGTGCCTCTGTTTGGATCTGGATGTCTGAGGGGCCTCTGTTTGAATCAGGGTCACTGAGGTGCCTCTGTTTGGATCAGGGTTACTGAGGGGCCTCTGTTTGGATCAGGGTTACTGAGGGGCCTCTGTTTGGATCAGGGTTACTGAGGGGCCTCTGTTTGGGTCACTGTTACTGAGGAGCCTCTGATTGGATCAGGATCACAGAGGGGCTTCTGTTTGGATCAGGATGTCTGAGGGGCCTCTGTTTGGATCAGAATGTCTGAGGGGCCTCTGTTTTCATCAGGATGTCTGAGGGGCCTCTGTTTGGACCTGGATGTCTGAGGGGCCTCTGTTTGAATCAGGATCACTGAGGGGCCTCTGTGTGGATCATGAGGTCTGAGGGGCCTCTGTGTGGATCAGGGTGTCTGAGGAGCCGCTGTTTGGATCAGGATCACAGAGGGACCTCTGTTTGGTCAGGATCACTGAGGGGCCTCTGTTTGGATCAGGATCACTAAGGGGCCTCTGTTTGCATCAGGATCACTGAGGGGCCTCTGTTTGGATCAGGATGTCTGAGGAGCCACTGTTTGGATCAGGATCACTGAGGGACCTCTGTTTGGATCAGGATCACTGAGGGGCCTCTGTTTGGATCAGGATCACTAAGGGTCTTCTGTTTGGATCAGGACGTCTGAGGGGCCTCTGTTTGGATCAGGCTGTCTGAGGAGCCGCTGTTTGCATCAGGATCACTGAGGGGCCTCTGTTTGGATCAGGATCACTAAGGGGCCTCTGTTTGGATTAGGATCACTGAGGAGCCACTGTTTGGATCAGGATCACTGAGGGGCCTCTGTTTGGGTCAGGATGTCTGAGGGGCCTCTGATTGTATCAGGATCACTGAGGGGCCTCTGTGTGGATCAGGACGTCTGAGGGGCCTCTGTTTGTATCACGATCACTGAGGGGCCACTGTTTGTATCAGGATCACCGAGGGGCCTCTGTGTGGATCAGGATCATTGAGGGGCCTCTGTTTGGATCAGGATGTCTGAGGGGCCTCTGTTTGGATCAGGATCACTGAGGGGCCTCTGTTTGCATCAGGATCATTGAGGGGCCTCTATATGGATCAGGATGTCTGAGGGGCCTCTGTTTTCATCAGGATCACTGAGGGGCCTCTGTGTGGATCAGGCTCACTGAGGGGCCTCTGTGTGGATCACGATCATTGATGGGTCTCTGTTTGGAACAGGATGACTGAGGGGACTCTGTTTGGATCAGGATGACTGAGGGGCCGCTGTTTGGATCAGGATCACTGTGGGCCCCTGTTTGGATCAGGATCACTGAGGGCCTCTGTTTGGATCAGGATCACTGAGGGGCCTCTGTTTGGTCAGGATCACTGAGGGTCCTCTGTGTGGATCAGGATCACTGAGGGGCCTCTGTTTGGATCAGGATCACTGAGGGGCCTCTGTTTGGATCAGGATCACTGAGGGGCCTTTGTTTGGATCAGGATCACTGAGGGACCTCTGTTTGGATCAAAACCACTGAGGGGCCTCTGTATGGATCACGATGTCTGAGAGGCTTCTGTTTGGGTCAGAATGTCTGAGGGGCTTCTGTTTGGATTCGGATGTCTGAGGAGCCACTGTTTGGATCAGGATCACTGAGGGGCCTCTGTTTGGATCAGGATCACTGAGGGGCCTCTGTTTGGATCAGGATCACTGAGGGGCCTCTGTTTGGATCAGGATCACTGAGGGGCCTCTGTCTGTATCAGGATGTCTGAGGGGCCTCTGTTTGGATCAGGATCACTGAGGAGCCTCTGTTTGGATCAGGATCACTGAGGGGCCTCTGTTTGGATCAGGCATACTGAGGGGCCTCTGTTTGGATCAGGATGACTGAGGGGCCTCTGTTTGTATCAGGATCACTGAGGGGCCTCTGTTTGGATCAGGATCACTGAGGGGCCTCTGTTTGGATCAGGATCACTGAGGGGCCTCTGTCTGTATCAGGATGTCTGAGGGGCCTCTGTTTGGATCAGGATCACTGAGGGGCCTCTGTTTGGATCAGGATCACTGAGGGGCCTCTGTTTGGATCAGGATCACTGAGGGGCCTCTGTTTGGATCAAAATCACTGAGGGGCCTCTGTATGGATCAGGATGTCTGAGGAGCCGCTGTTTGGATCAGGGTCACTGAGGGGCCTCTGTTTGGGTCAGGATGTCTGAGAGGCTTCAGTTTGGATTCGGATGTCTGAGGGGCCTCTGTTTGGATCAGAATGTCTGAGGGGCCTCTGTTTTTATCAGGATGTCTGAGGGGCCTCTGTTTGGATCTGGATGTCTGAGGGGCCTCTGTTTGTATCAGGATCACTGAGGGGCCTCTGTTTGGATCAGGATCATTGAGGGGCCTCTGTTTGGACCACGATCATGAAGGGGCCTCTGTTTGAATCAGGATGTCTGAGGGGCCTCTGTTTGGATCAGAATGTCTGAGGAGCCTCTGTTTGGATCAGGGTTACTGAGGAGCCACTGTTTGGATCAGGATGTCTGAGGAGCCGCTGTTTGGATCAGGGTCACTGAGGGGCCTCTGTTTGGATCAAGATCACTGAGGGGCCTCTGTTTGGATCAGGATCACTGAGGGGCCTCTGTTTGGATCAGGATGTCTGAGGAGCCACTGTTTGGATCAGGATCACTGAGGGGCCTCTGTTTGGATCAGGATCACTGAGGGGCCTCTGTTTGGATCAGGATCACTGAGGGGCCTCTGTTTGGATCAGGATCTCTAGGGGCCTCTGTTTGGATCAGGATCACTGAGGGGCCTCTGTTTGGATCAGGATCACTGAGGGGCCTCTGTTTGGGTCAGGATGTCTGAGAGGCTTCAGTTTGGATTCGGATGTCTGAGGTGCCTCTGTTTGGATCAGAATGTCTGAGGGGCCTCTGTTTTCATCAGGGTGTCTGAGGGGCCTCTGTTTGGATCTGGATCTCTGAGGGGCCTCTGTTTGGATCAGGATGTCTGAGGTGCCTCTGTTTGGATCTGGATGTCTGAGGGGCCTCTGTTTGAATCAGGGTCACTGAGGTGCCTCTGTTTGGATCAGGGTTACTGAGGGGCCTCTGTTTGGATCAGGGTTACTGAGGGGCCTCTGTTTGGATCAGGGTTACTGAGGGGCCTCTGTTTGGGTCACTGTTACTGAGGAGCCTCTGATTGGATCAGGATCACAGAGGGGCTTCTGTTTGGATCAGGATGTCTGAGGGGCCTCTGTTTGGATCAGAATGTCTGAGGGGCCTCTGTTTTCATCAGGATGTCTGAGGGGCCTCTGTTTGGACCTGGATGTCTGAGGGGCCTCTGTTTGAATCAGCATCACTGAGGGGCCTCTGTGTGGATCATGAGGTCTGAGGGGCCTCTGTGTGGATCAGGGTGTCTGAGGAGCCGCTGTTTGGATCAGGATCACAGAGGGACCTCTGTTTGGATCAGGATCACTGAGGGGCCTCTGTTTGGATCAGGATCACTAAGGGGCCTTTGTTTGCATCAGGATCACTGAGGGGCCTCTGTTTGGATCAGGATGTCTGAGGAGCCACTGTTTGGATCAGGATCACTGAGGGACCTCTGTTTGGATCAGGATCACTGAGGGGCCTCTGTTTGGATCAGGATCACTAAGGGTCTTCTGTTTGGATCAGGACGTCTGAGGGGCCTCTGTTTGGATCAGGCTGTCTGAGGAGCCGCTGTTTGCATCAGGATCACTGAGGGGCCTCTGTTTGGATCAGGATCACTAAGGGGCCTCTGTTTGGATTAGGATCACTGAGGAGCCACTGTTTGGATCAGGATCACTGAGGGGCCTCTGTTTGGGTCAGGATGTCTGAGGGGCCTCTGATTGTATCAGGATCACTGAGGGGCCTCTGTGTGGATCAGGACGTCTGAGGGGCCTCTGTTTGTATCACGATCACTGAGGGGCCACTGTTTGTATCAGGATCACCGAGGGGCCTCTGTGTGGATCAGGATCATTGAGGGGCCTCTGTTTGGATCAGGATGTCTGAGGGGCCTCTGTTTGGATCAGGATAATTGAGGGGCCTCTGTTTGGACCAGGATCACTCTGGGGTCTCTGTTTGGATCAGGAAGTCTGAGAGGCCTCTGTTCGCATCAGGATGTCTGAGGGGCCTCTGTTTGGATCAGGATCATTGAGGGGCATCTGTTCGGATCAGGATCACTGACGGGCCTCTGTTTGGATCAGGATCACTGAGGGGCCATTGTTTGGATCAGGATCACTGAGGGACCTCTGTTTGGATCAAAATCACTGAGGGGCCTCTGTATGGATCAGGATGTCTGAGAGGCTTCTGTTTGGGTCAGATTGTCTGAGGGGCCTCTGTTTGGATTCGGATGTCTGAGGAGCCACTGTTTGGATCAGGATCACTGAGGGGCCTCTGTTTGGTTCAGGATCACTGAGGGGCCTCTGTTTGGATCAGGATCACAGAGGGGCCTCTGTTTGGATCAGGATCACTGAGGGGCCTCTGTTTGGATCAGGATCACTGAGGGGCCTCTGTCTGGATCAGGATGTCTGAGGGGCCTCTGTTTGGATCAGGATCACTGAGGAGCCTCTGTTTGGATCAGGAAGTCTGAAGGGCCTCTGTTTGAATCAGGATGTCTGAGGGGCCTCTGTTTGGATCAGGATCATTGAGGGGCCTCTGTTTGGATCAGGGTCACTGAGGGGCCTCTGTTTGGATCAGGATGTCTGAGGGGCCTCTGTTTGCATCAGGATCATTGAGGGGCCTCTATATGGATCAGGATGTCTGAGGGGCCTCTGTTTTCATCAGGATCACTGAGGGGCCTCTGTGTGGATCAGGCTCACTGAGGGGCCTCTGTGTGGATCACGATCATTGATGGGTCTCTGTTTGGAACAGGATGACTGAGGGGACTCTGTTTGGATCAGGATGACTGAGGGGCCGCTGTTTGGATCAGGATCACTGTGGGCCCCTGTTTGGATCAGGATCACTGAGGGCCTCTGTTTGGATCAGGATCACTGAGGGGCCTCTGTTTGGTCAGGATCACTGAGGGTCCTCTGTGTGGATCAGGATCATTGAGGGGCCTCTGTTTGGACCAGGATCACTCAGGGGCCTCTGTTTGGATCACGATGTCTGAGGGGCCTCTGTTTGTATCACGATCACTGAGGAGCCTCTGTTTGGATCAGGATCATTGAGGAGCCTCTGTTCGGAGCAGGATCACTCAGGGGTCTCTGTTTGGATCAGGAAGTCTGAGAGGCCTCTGTTTGGATCAGGCTGTCCAAGGGGCCTCTGTTTGGATCAGGATCATTGAGGAGCCTCTGTTTGGATCAGAAACACTGAGGGGCCTCTGTTTGGATCAGGATCACTGAGGGGCCTCTGTTTGGATCAGGATCACTGAGGGACCTCTGTTTTGATCAAGATCACTGAGGGGCCTCTGTTTGGTTCAGGATGTCTGAGGGGCTTCTGTTTGGATTAGGATGTCTGGGGGGCCTCTGTTTGGATCAGGATGTCTGAGGAGCCACTGTTTGGATCAGGATCACTGAGGGACCTCTGTTTGGATCAGGATCACTGAGGGGCCTCTGTTTGGATCAGGATTACTAAGGGTCTTCTGTTTGGATCAGGAGGTCTGAGGGGCCTCTGTTTGGATCAGGGTGTCTGAGGAGCCGCTGTTTGGATCAGGATCACTGAGGGACCTCTGTTTGCATCAGGATCACTGAGCGGCCTCTGTTTGGATCAGGATCACTAAGGGGCCTCTGTTTGCATCAGGATCACTGAGGGGCCTCTGTTTGGATCAGGATGTCTGAGGAGCCACTGTTTGGATCAGGATCACTGAGGGACCTCTGTTTGGATCAGGATCACTGAGGGGCCTCTGTTTGGATCAGGATGTCTGAGGAGCCACTGTTTGGATCAGGATCACTGAGGGGCCTCTGTTTGGGTCAGGATGTCTGAGGGGCTTCTGTTTGGATTTGGATGTCTGAGGGGCCTCTGTTTGTAGCAGGATGTCTGAGGGGCCTCTGATTGTATCAGGATCATGAGGGGCCTCTGTGTGGATCAGGATCATTGAGGGGCTCTGTTTGGATCAGGATGTCTGAGGAGCCACTGTATGGATCAAGATCACTGAGTGGCCTCTGTTTGGATCAGGATCACTGAGGGGCCTCTGTCTGGATCAGGATGTCTGAGGGGCCTCTGTCTGGATCAGGATCACTGAGTGGCCTCTGTTAGGATCAGGATCTCTGAGGGGCCTTTGTTTGGATCAGGATCACTGAGGGGCCTCTGTTTGTTTCAAGATCACTGAGGAGCCACAGTTTGGATCAAGATCAATGAGGGGCCTCTGTTTGGATCAGGATCAATGAGGAGCCTCTGTTTGGATCAGGATCACTGAGGGGCCTCTGTTTGGATCAAGATCACTGAGGCGCCTCTGTTGGGGTCAGGATGGCTGAGGGGCCTCTGTTTGGATCAGGATGTCTGAGGGCCTCCGTTTTGATCAAACTCACTGAGGGGCCTCTCTTTGGATCAAGATCATTGAGGGGCCCCTGTTTGGATCAGGATCACTGAGGGGCCTCTGTTTGGATCAGGATCACTGAGGGGCCTCTGTTTGGATCAAGATCACTGAGGCGCCTCTGTTGGGGTCAGGATGTCTGAGGGGCCTCTGTTTGGATCAGGATGTCTGAGGAGCCGCTGTTTGGATCTGGATGTCTGAGAAGCCTCAGTTTGCATCAGGGTTACTGAGGAGCCTCTGTTTGGATCAGGATCACTGATGGGCCTCTGTTTGGATCAGGATGTCTGAGGAGCCGCTTTTTGGATCAGGATTACTGAGGGGCCTCTGTTTGGATTAGGATGTCTGAGGGGCCTCTGTTTGGATCAGGATTACTGAGGGGCCTCTATTTGGATCAGGATCAATGAGGGGCCTCTGCTTGGATCAGGATCACTGAGGGGCCTCTGTTTGGATCAGGATCACAGAGGGGCCTCTGTTTGGGTCGGGATCACTGAGGGGCCTCTGTTTGGATCAGGATCACTGAGGGGCCTCTGTTTGGATCAGGATCACTGAGGGGCATCTGTTTGGATCAGGGTGTCTGAGGGGCCTCTGTTTGGATCAGAATGTCTGAGGGGCCTCTGTTTTCATCAGGATGTCTGAGGGGCCTCTGTTTGGATCTGGATGTCTGAGGGGCCTCTGTTTGGATCAGGATGTCTGAGGGGCCTCTGTTTGGATCTGGATGCCTGAGGGGCCTCTGCTTGAATCAGGGTCACTGAGGGGCCTCTGTTTGGATCAAGATCACTGAGGGGCCTCTGTTTGGATCAGGATCACTGAGGGCCTTCTGTTTGGATCAGGATCACTGAGGGGCCTCTGTTTGGATCAGGATCACTGAGGGACCTCTGTTTGGATCAGGATCACTGAGGGGCCTCTGTCTGGATAATGATGTCTGAGGGGCCTCTGTCTGGATCAGGATCACTGAGGGGCCTCTGTTAGGATCAGGATCTCTGAGGGGCCTTTGTTTGGATCAGGATCACTGAGGGGCCTCTGTTTCGATCAGGATTACTGAGGGGTCTCTCTTTGGATCAAGATCATTGAGGGGCCTCTGTTTGGATCAGGATCACTGAGGGCCTCTGTTTGGATCAGGATCACTGAGGGGCCTCTGTTTGGATCAGGATCACTGAGGGGCCTCTTTTTGGATCAAGATCACTGAGGCGCCTCTGTTTGGGTCAGGATGTCCGAGGGGCCTCTGTTTGGATCAGGATGTCTGAGGAGCCGCTGTTTGGATCGGGATTACTGAGGGACCTCTGTTTGCATCAGGATCACTGAGGGGCCTCTGTTTGGATCAGGATGTCGAAGCGGCCTCTGTTTGGATCTGGATGTCTGAGAAGCCTCAGTTTGCATCAGGGTTACTGAGGCGCCTCTGTTTGGATCAGGATCACTGATGGGCCTCTGTTTGGATCAGGATGTCTGAGGAGCCGCTGTTTGGATCAGGATTACTGAGGGGCCTCTGTTTGGATTAGGATGTATGAGGGGCCTCTGTTTGGATCAGGATTACTGAGGGGCCTCTATTTGGATCAAGATCCTTGAGGGGCCTCTGTTTGGATCAGGATCACTGAGGGCCTCTGTTTGGATCAGGATCACTGAGGGGCCTCTGTTTGGATCAGGATCACTGAGGGGCCTCTTTTTGGATCAAGATCACTGAGGCGCCTCTGTTTGGGTCAGGATGTCTGAGGGGCCTCTGTTTGGATCAGGATGTCTGAGGAGCCGCTGTTTGGATCGGGATTACTGAGGGACCTCTGTTTGCATCAGGATCACTGAGGGGCCTCTGTTTGGATCAGGATGTCAAAGCGGCCTCTGTTTGGATCTGGATGTCTGAGAAGCCTCAGTTTGCATCAGGGTTACTGAGGCGCCTCTGTTTGGATCAGGATCACTGATGGGCCTCTGTTTGGATCAGGATGTCTGAGGAGCCGCTGTTTGGATCAGGATTACTGAGGGGCCTCTGTTTGGATTAGGATGTATGAGGGGCCTCTGTTTGGATCAGGATTACTGAGGGGCCTCTATTTGGATCAGGATCAATGAGGGGCCTCTGCTTGGACCAGGATCACTCAGGGGTCTCTGTTTGGATCAGGAAGTCTGAGAGGCCTCTGTTTGGATCAGGATGTCCAAGGGGCTTCTGTTTGGATAAGGATGGCTGGGGGGCCTCTGTTTGGATCAGGATGTCTGAGGAGCCACTGTTTGGATCAGGATCACGGAGGGACCTCTGTTTGGATCAGGATCACTGAGGGGCCTCTGTTTGGATCAGGATTACTTAGGGTCTTCTGTTTGGATCAGGAGGTCTGAGGGGCCTCTCTTTGGATCGTGTCTGAGGAGCTGGTGTTTGGATCAGGATCACTGAGGGACCTCTGTTTGCATCAGGATCACTGAGCGGCCTCTGTTTGGATCAGGATGTCTGAGGAGCCACTGTTTGGATCAGGATCACTGAGGGAACTCTGTTTGGATCAGGATCACTGAGGGACCTCTGTTTGGATCAGGATGTCTGAGGAGCCACTGTTTGGATCAGGATCACTGAGGGGCCTCTGTTTGGGTCAGGATGTCTGAGGGGCTTCTGTTTGGATTTGGATGTCTGAGGGGCCTCTGTTTGGATCAGGATGTCTGAGGGGCCTCTGATTGTATCAGGATCACTGAGGGGCCTCTGTGTGGATCAGGATCATTGAGGGGCTCTGATTGGATCAGGATGTCTGAGGAGCCACTGTATGGATCAGGATCACTGAGGGGCCTCTGTTTGGATCAGGATCTCTGAGGGGCCTCTGTTTGGATCAGGATCACTGAGGGGCCCCTGTTTGGATCAGGATCACTGAGGGGCCTCTGTTTGGATCAGGATCACTGAGGGGCCTCTGTCTGGATCAGGATGGCTGAGGGGCCTTATTTTGGATCAGGATCTCTGAGGGGCCTCTGTTTGTTTCAAGATCACTGAGGAGCCACTGTTTGGATCAAGATCAATTAGGAGCCTCTGTTTGGATCAGGATCACTGAGGGGCCTCTGTTAGGATCAGGATCTCTGAGGGGCCTTTGTTTGGATCAGGATCACTGAGGGCCCTCTGTTTGTTTCAAGATCACTGAGGAGCCACTGTTTGGATCAAGATCAATGTGGGGCCTCTGTTTGGATCAGGATCAATGAGGAGCCTCTGTTTGGATAAGGATCACTGAGGGGCCTCTGTTTCGATCATGATTACTGAGGGGCCTCTGTTTGGATCAGGATGGCTGAGGGGCCTCTGTTTGGATCAGGATGTCTGAGGGCCTCCGTTTTGATCAAGCTCACTGTGGGGCCTCTCTTTGGATCAAGATCATTGAGGGGCCTCTGTTTGGATCAGGATCACTGAGGGCCTCTGTTTGGATCAGGATCACTGAGGGGCCTCTGTTTGGATCAAGATCACTGAGGCGCCTCTGTTTGGGTCAGGATGTCTGAGGGGCCTCTGTTTGGATCAGGATCTCTGAGGGGCCTCTGTTTGGATCAGGATCACTGAGGGGCCCCTGTTTGGATCAGGATCACTGAGGGGCCTCTGTTTGGATCAGGATCACTGAGGGGCCTCTGTCTGGATCAGGATGGCTGAGGGGCCTTATTTTGGATCAGGATCTCTGAGGGGCCTCTGTTTGTTTCAAGATCACTGAGGAGCCACTGTTTGGATCAAGATCAATTAGGAGCCTCTGTTTGGATCAGGATCACTGAGGGGCCTCTGTTTGGATCAGGATCTCTGAGGGGCCTTTGTTTGGATCAGGATCACTGAGGGGTCTCTGTTTGTATCAGGATCACTGAGGGGCCTCTGTTTGGATCAGGGTGTCTGAGGGGCCTCTGTTTGGATCAGAATGTCTGAGGGGCCTCTGTTTTCATCAGGATATCTGAGGGGCCTCTGTTTGGATCTGGATGTCTGAGGGGCCTCTGTTTGGATCAGGATGTCTGAGGGGCCTCTGTTTGGATCTGGATGTCTGAGGGGCCTCTGTTTGGATCAGGATGTCTGAGGAGCCGCTGTTTGGATCTGGATGTCTGAGAAGCCTCAGTTTGCATCAGGGTTACTGAGGAGCCTCTGTTTGGATCAGGATCACTGATGGGCCTCTGTTTGGATCAGGATGTCTGAGGAGCCGCTTTTTGGATCAGGATTACTGAGGGGCCTCTGTTTGGATTAGGATGTCTGAGGGGCCTCTGTTTGGATCAGGATTACTGAGGGGCCTCTATTTGGATCAGGATCAATGAGGGGCCTTTGCTTGGATCAGGATCACTGAGGGGCCTCTGTTTGGATCAGGATCACAGAGGGGCCTCTGTTTGGGTCGGGATCACTGAGGGGCCTCTGTTTGGATCAGGATCACTGAGGGGCCTCTGTTTGGATCAGGATCACTGAGGGGCCTCTGTTTGGATCAGGGTGTCTGAGGGGCCTCTGTTTGGATCAGAATGTCTGAGGGGCCTCTGTTTTCATCAGGATGTCTGAGGGGCCTCTGTTTGGATCTGGATGTCTGAGGGGCCTCTGTTTGGATCAGGATGTCTGAGGGGCCTCTGTTTGGATCTGGATGTCTGAGGGGCCTCTGCTTGAATCAGGGTCACTGAGGTGCCTCTGTTTGGATCAGGGTTACTGAGGGGCCTCTGTTTGGATCAGGACGTCTGAGTAGCCACTGTATGGATCAGGATCACTGAGGGGCCTCTGTTGGGATCAGGATCTCTGAGGGGCCTCTGTTTGGATCAGGATCACTGAGGGCCTTCTGTTTGGATCAGGATCACTGAGGGGCCTCTGTTTGGATCAGGATCACTGAGGGGCCTCTGTTTGGATCAGGATCACTGAGGGGCCTCTGTCTGGATCATGATGTCTGAGGGGCCTCTGTCTGGATCAGGATCACTGAGGGGCCTCTGGTAGGATCAGGATCTCTGAGGGGCCTTTGTTTGGATCAGGATCACTGAGGGGCCTCTGTTTGTTTCAAGATCACTGAGGAGCCACTGTTTGGATCAAGATCAATGAGGGGCCTCTGTTTGGATCAGGATCACTGAGGAGCCTCTCTTTGGATAAGGATCACTGAGGGTCCTCTGTTTCGATCAGGATTACTGAGGGGCCTCTGTTTGGATCAGGATGGCTGAGGGGCCTCTGTTTGGATCAGGATGTCTGAGGGCCTCCGTTTTGATCAAGCTCACTGAGGGGCCTCTCTTTGGATCAAGATCATTGAGGGGCCTCTGTTTGGATCAGGATCACTGAGGGCCTCTGTTTGGATCAGGATCACTGAGGGGCAACTGTTTGGATCAGGATCACTGAGGGGCCTCTGTTTGGATCAAGATCACTGAGGCGCCTCTGTTTGGGTCAGGATGTCTGAGGGGCCTCTGTTTGGATCAGGATGTCTGAGGAGCCGCTGTTTGGATCGGGATCACTGAGGGACCTCTGTTTGCATCAGGATCACTGAGGGGCCTCTGTTTGGATCAGGATGTCTAAGCGGCCTCTGTTTGGATCTGGATGTCTGAGAAGCCTCAGTTTGCATCAGGGTTACTGAGGAGCCTCTGTTTGGATCAGGATCACTGATGGGCCTCTGTTTGGATCAGGATGTCTGAGGGGCCTCTGTTTGGATCAGGATTACTGAGGGGCCTCTATTTGGATCAGGATCAATGAGGGGCCTCTGCTTGGACCAGGATCACTCAGGGGTCTCTGTTTGGATCAGGAAGTCTGAGAGGCCTCTGTTTGGATCAGGATGTCCAAGGGGCCTCTGTTTGGATCAGGATCATTGAGGGGCCTCTGTTTGGATCAGAATCACTGAGGGGCCTGTGTTTGGATCAGGATCACTGAGGGGCCTCTGTTTGGATCAGGATGTCTGAGGAGCCGCTTTTTGGATCAGAATTACTGAGGGGCCTCTGTTTGGATTAGGATGTCTGAGGGGCCTCTGTTTGGATCAGGATTACGGAGGGGCCTCTATTTGGATCAGGATCAATGAGGGGCCTCTGCTTGGATCAGGATCACTGAGGGGCCTCTGTTTGGATCAGGATCACAGAGGGGCCTCTGTTTGGGTCGGGATCACTGAGGGGCCTCTGTTTGGATCAGAATCACGGAGGGGCCTCTGTTTGTATCAGGATCACTGAGGGGCCTCTGTTTGGATCAGGGTGTCTGAGGGGCCTCTGTTTGGATCAGAATGTCTGAGGGGCCTCTGTTTTCATCAGGATGTCTGAGGGGCCTCTGTTTGGATCTGGATGTCTGAGGGGCCTCTGTTTGGATCAGGATGTCTGACGGGCCTCTGTTTGGATCTGGATGTCTGAGGGGCCTCTGCTTGAATCAGGGTCACTGAGGTGCCTCTGTTTGGATCAGGGTTACTGAGGGGCCTCTGTTTGGATCAGGACGTCTGAGTAGCCACTGTATGGATCAGGATCACTGAGGGGCCTCTGTTTGGATCAGGATCTCTGAGGGGCCTCTGTTTGGATCAGGATCACTGAGGGGCCTCTGTTTGGATCAGCATCACTGAGGGTCCTCTGTGCGGATCAGGATCACTGAGGGGCCTCTGTTTGGATCAAGATCACTGAGGAGCCACTGTTTAGATCAAGATCAATGAGGGGCCTCTGTTTGGATCAGGATCACTGAGGAGCCTCTGTTTGGATAAGGATCACTGAGGGGCCTCTGTTTCGATCAGGATTACTGAGGGGCCTCTGTTTGGATCAGGATGGCTGAGGGGCCTCTGTTTGGATCAGGATGTCTGAGGGCCTCCGTTTTGATCAAGCTCACTGAGGGGCCTCTCTTTGGATCAAGATCATTGAGGGGCCTCTGTTTGGATCAGGATCACTGAGGGCCTCTGTTTGGATCAGGATCACTGAGGGGCCTCTGTTTGGATCAGGATCACTGAGGGGCCTCTGTTTGGATCAAGATCACTGAGGCGCCTCTGTTTGGGTCAGGATGTCTGAGGGGCCTCTGTTTGGATCAGGATGTCTGAGGAGCCGCTGTTTGCATCGGGATCACTGAGGAACCTCTGTTTGCATCAGAATCACTGAGGGGCCTCTGTTTGGATCAGGAAGTCTAAGCGGCCTCTGTTTGGATCTGGATGTCTGAGAAGCCTCAGTTTGCATCAGGGTTACTGAGGGGCCTCTGTTTGGATCTGGATGTCTGAGGGGCCTCTGTTTGGATGTGGATGTCTGAGGGGCCTCTGTTTGGATCAGGATGTCTGAGGGGCCTCTGTTTAGATCTGGATGTCTGAGGGGCCTCTGCTTGAATCAGGGTCACTGAGGTGCCACTGTTTGGATCAGGATCACTGAGGGGCCTCTGTTTGGATCAGGATCACTGAGGAGCCTCTGTTTGGATAAGGATCACTGAGGGGCCTCTGTTTCGATCAGGATTACTGAGGGGCCTCTGTTTGGATCAGGATGGCTGAGGGGCCTCTGTTTGGATCAGGATGTCTGAGGGCCTCCGTTTTGATCAAGCTCACTGGGGGCCTCTCTTTGGATCAAGATCATTGAGGGGCCTCTGTTTGGATCAGGATCACTGAGGGCCTCTGTTTGGATCAGGATCACTGAGGGGCCTCTGTTTGGATCAGGATCACTGAGGGGCCTCTGTTTGGATCAAGATCACTGAGGCGCCTCTGTTTGGGTCAGGATGTCTGAGGGGCCTCTGTTTGGATCAGGATGTCTGAGGAGCCGCTGTTTGCATCGGGATCACTGAGGGACCTCTGTTTGCATCAGGATCACTGAGGGGCCTCTGTTTGGATCAGGATGTCTAAGCGGCCTCTGTTTGGATCTGGATGTCTGAGAAGCCTCAGTTTGCATCAGGGTTACTGAGGGGCCTCTGTTTGGATCTGGATGTCTGAGGGGCCTCTGTTTGGATCAGGATCACTGAGGGGCCTCTGTTTCGATCAGGATTACTGAGGGGCCTCTGTTTGGATCAGGATGGCTGAGGGGCCTCTGTTTGGATCAGGATGTCTGAGGGCCTCCGTTTTGATCAAGCTCACTGAGGGGCCTCTGTTTGGATCAGGGTGTCTGAGGAGCCGGTGTTTGGATCAGGATCACTGAGGGCCTCTGTTTGGATCAGGATCACTGAGGGGCCTCTGTTTGGATCAGGATCACTGAGGGGCCTCTGTTTGGATCAAGATCACTGAGGCGCCTCTGTTTGGGTCAGGATGTCTGAGGGGCCTCTGTTTGGATCAGGAGTCTGAGGAGCCGCTGTTTGCATTGGGATCACTGAGGAACCTCTGTTTGCATCAGAATCACTGAGGGGCCTCTGTTTGGATCAGGATGTCTAAGCGGCCTCTGTTTGGATCTGGATGTCTGAGAAGCCTCAGTTTGCATCAGGGTTACTGAGGGGCCTCTGTTTGGATCTGGATGTCTGAGGGGCCTCTGTTTGGATCTGAATGTCTGAGGGGCCTCTGTTTGGATCAGGATCACTGAGGGGCCTCTGTTTGGATCAGGATCACTGAGAGGCCTCTGTTTGGATCAGGATCACTGAGGAGCCTCTGTTTGGATAAGGATCACTGAGGGGCCTCTGTTTCGATCAGGATTACTGAGGGGCCTCTGTTTGGATCAGGATGTCTGAGGGGCCTCTGTTTAGATCTGGATGTCTGAGGGGCCTCTGCTTGAATCAGGGTCACTGAGGTGCCACTGTTTGGATAAGGATCACTGAGGGACCTCTGTTTGGATAAGGATCACTGAGGGGACTCTGTTTCGATCAGGATTACTGAGGGGCCTCTGTTTGGATCAGGATGGCTGAGGGGCCTCTGTTTGGATCAGGATGTCTGAGGGCCTCCGTTTTGATCAAGCTCACTGAGGGGCCTCTCTTTGGATCAAGATCATTGAGGGGCCTCTGTTTGGATCAGGATCACTGAGGGCCTCTGTTTGGATCAGGATCACTGAGGGGCCTCTGTTTGGATCAGGATCACTGAGGGGCCTCTGTTTGGATCAGGATCACTGAGGGGCCTCTGTTTGGATCAAGATCACTGAGGCGCCTCTGTTTGGGTCAGGATGTCTGAGGGGCCTCTGTTTGGATCAGGATGTCTGAGGAGCCGCTGTTTGCATCGGGATCACTGAGGGGCCTCTGTTTGGATCAGGATGTCTAAGCGGCCTCTGTTTGGATCAGGGTGTCTGAGAAGCCGGTGTTTGGATCAGGATCACTGAGGGACCTCTGTTTGCATCAGGATCACAGAGGGGCCTCTGTTTGGATCAGGATCACTAAGGGGCCTCTGTTTGCATCAGGATCACTGATGGGCGTCTGTTTGGATCAGGATGTCTGAGGAGCCACTGTTTGGATCAGGATCACTGAGGGACCTCTGTTTGCATCAGGATCACTGAGGGGCCTCTGTGTGGATCAGGATCACTAAGGGGCCTTTGTTTGCATAATGATCACTGAGGTGCCTCTGTTTGGATCAGGATGTCTGAGGTGCCACTGTTTGGATCAAGATCACTGAGGGACCTCTGTTTGGATCAGGATCACTGAGGGGCCTCTGTTTGTATTCGGATGTCTGAGGGGCCTCTGTTTGGATCAGGGTGTCTGAGGGGCCTCTGTTTGTATCAGGATCACTGAGGGGCCTCTGTGTGGATCAGGATCACTGAGGGGCCTCTGTGTGGATCAGGATCATTGAGGGGCCTCTGTTTGGACCAGGATCACTCAGGGGTCTCTGTTTGGATCAGGAAGTCTGAGAGGCCTCTGTTTGGATCAGGATGTCCAAGGGGCCTCTGTTTGGATCAGGATCACTGAGGGACCTGTTTGGATCAAGATCACTGAGGGGCCTCTGTTTGGTTCAGGATGTCTGAGGGTCTTCTGTTTGGATTAGGATGTCTGGAGGGGCTCTGTTTGGATCAGGATGTCTGAGGAACCACTGTTTGGATCAGGATCACTGAGGGACCTCTGTTTGGATCAGGATCACTGAGGGGCCTCTGTTTGGTTCAGGATGTCTGAGGGGCTTCTGTTTGGATTAGGATGTCTGGAGGGGCTCTGTTTGGATCAGGATGTCTGAGGAACCACTGTTTGGATCAGGATCACAGAGGGGCCTCTGTTTGGATCAGGATCACTAAAGGTCTTCTGTTTGGATCAGGAGGTCTGAGGCGCCTCTGTTTGGATCAGGGTGTCTGAGAAGCCGGTGTTTGGATCAGGATCACTGAGGGACCTCTGTTTGCATCAGGATCACAGAGGGGCCTCTGTTTGGATCAGGATCACTAAGGGGCCTCTGTTTGCATCAGGATCACTGATGGGCGTCTGTTTGGATCAGGATGTCTGAGGAGCCACTGTTTGGATCAGGATCACTGAGGGACCTCTGTTTGGATCAGGATCACTGAGGGGCCACTGTTTTGATCAGGATCACTCAGGGGTCTCTGTTTGCATCAGGAAGTCTGAGAGGCCTCGGTTTGGATCAGGATGTCTGAGGGGCCTCTGTTTGGATCAGGATCATTGAGGGGCCTCTGTTTGGATCAGGAGGTCTGAGGGGCCCCTGTTTGGATCAGGGTGTCTGAGGAGCCGCTGTTTGGATCAGGATCACTGACGGACCTCTGTTTGCATCAGGATCACTGAGGGGCCTCTGTGTGGATCAGGATCACTAAGGGGCCTTTGTTTGCATAATGATCACTGAGGTGCCTCTGTTTGGATCAGGATGTCTGAGGTGCCACTGTTTGGCTCAGCATCTCTGAGGGACCTCTGTTTGGATCAGGATCACTGAGGGGCCTCTGTTTGTATTCGGATGTCTGAGGGGCCTCTGTTTGGATCAGGGTGTCTGAGGGGCCTCTGTTTGTATCAGGATCACTGAGGGGCCTCTGTTTGGATCAGGATCACTGAGGGGCCTCTGTGTGGATCAGGATCACTGAGGGGCCTCTGTGTGGATCAGGATCATTGAGGGGCCTCTGTTTGGACCAGGATCACTCAGGGGTCTCTGTTTGGATCAGGAAGTCTGAGAGGCCTCTGTTTGGATCAGGATGTCCAAGGGGCCTCTGTTTGGATCAGGATCACTGAGGGACCTGTTTGGATCAAGATCACTGAGGGGCCTCTGTTTGGTTCAGGATGTCTGAGGGGCTTCTGTTTGGATTAGGATGTCTGGAGGGGCTCTGTTTGGATCAGGATGTCTGAGGAACCACTGTTTGGATCAGGATCACTGAGGGGCCTCTGTTTGGATCAGGATCACTAAAGGTCTTCTGTTTGGATCAGGAGGTCTGAGGGGCCTCTGTTTGGATCAGGGTGTCTGAGGAGCCACTGTTTGGATCAGGATCACTGAGGGGCCTCTGTTTGGATCAGGATCACTAAAGGTCTTCTGTTTGGATTAGGATGTCTGGGGGGCCTCTGTTTGGATCAGGGTGTCTGAGGAGCCGGTGTTTGGATCAGGATCACTGAGGGACCTCTGTTTGCATCAGGATCACAGAGGGGCCTCTGTTTGCATCAGGATCACTGATGGGCGTCTGTTTGGATCAGGATGTCTGAGGAGCCACTGTTTGGATCAGGATCACTGAGGGACCTCTGTTTGGATCAGGATCACTGAGGGGCCTCTGTTTGGATCAGGATGTCTGAGGAGCCACTGTTTGGATCAGGATCACTGAGGGGCCTCTGTTTGGGTCAGGATGTCTGAGGGGCTTCTGTTTGGATTCGGATGTCTGAGGGGCCTCTGTTTGGATCAGGATGTCTGAGGGGCCTCTGATTGTATCAGGATCACTGAGGGGCCTCTGTGTGGATCAGGATCACTGAAGGGCCTCTATGTGGATCAGGATCATTGAGGCGCTCTGTTTGGACCAGGATCACCATGGGGCTTCTGTTTGGATCAGTATGTCTGAGCGGCCTTTGTTTGTATCACGATCATTGAGGGGCCACTGTTATGATCAGGATCATTGAGGCGCCTCTGTTTGGACCAGGATCACTCAGGGGTCTCTGTTTGGATCAGGAAGTCTGAGAGGCCTCGGTTTGGATCAGGATGTCTGAGGGGCCTCTGTTTGGATCAGGATCATTGAGGGCCTCTGTTTGGATCAGGAGGTCTGAGGGGCCCCTGTTTGGATCAGGGTGTCTGAGGAGCCGCTGTTTTGATCAGGATCACTGAGGGACCTCTGTTTGCATCAGGATCACTGAGGGGCCTTTGTTTGCATAATGATCACTGAGGGGCCTCTGTTTAGATCAGGATGTCTGAGGAGCCACTGTTTGGATTCGGATGTCTGAGGGGCCTCTGTTTGGATCAGGATGTCTCAGGGGCCTCTGTTTGGATCAGGATCACTGAGGGGCCTCTGTTTGGATCAGGATCACTGAGTGGCCTCTGTTTGGATCAGGATCACTGAGGGGCCTCTGTCTGGATCAGGATGTCTGAGGGGCCTCTGTCTGGATCAGGATCACTGAGGGCCTCTGTTAGGATCAGGATCTCTGAGGGGCCTTTGTTTGGATCAGGATCACTGAGGGGCCTCTGTTTGTTTCAAGATCACTGAGGAGCCACTGTTTGGATCAAGATCAATGAGGGGCCTCTGTTTGGATCAGGATCACTGAGGGCTCTGTTTGGATCAGGATCACTGAGGGGCCTCTGTTTGGATCAGGATCACTGAGGGGCCTCTGTTTGGATCAGGATCACTAAGGGGCCTCTGTTTGCATCAGGATCACTGAGGGGCCTCTGTTTGGATCAGGATGTCTGAGGAGCCACTGTTTGGATCAGGATCACTGAGGGACCTCTGTTTGCATCAGGATCACTGATGGGCCTCTGTTGGGATCAGGATGTCTGAGGAGCCACTGTTTGGATCAGGATCACTGAGGGGCCTCTGTTTGGTTCAGGATGTCTGAGGGGCTTCTGTTTGGATTTGGATGTCTGAGGGGCCTCTGTTTGGATCAGGATGTCTGAGGTGCCTCTGATTGTATCAGGATCACTGAGGGGCCTCTGTGTGGATCAGGATCACTAAGGGGCCTTTGTTTGCATAATGATCACTGAGGTGCCACTGTTTGGATCAAGATCACTGAGGTACCTCTGTTTGGATCAGGATCACTGAGGGGCCTCTGTTTGTACTCGGATCACTGAGGGGCCTCTGTGTGGATCAGGATCACTGAGGGGCCTCTGTGTGGATCAGGATCATTGAGGGGCCTCTGTTTGGACCAGGATCACTCAGGGGTCTCTGTTTGGATCAGGAAGTCTGAGAGGCCTCTGTTTGGATCAGGATGTCCAAGGGGCCTCTGTTTGGATCAGGATCACTAAAGGTCTTCTGTTTGGATCAGGATGTCTGAGGGGCCTCTGTTTGGATCAGGATCACTGAGGGACCTCTGTTTGCATCAGGATCACAGAGGGGCCTCTGTTTGGATCAGGATCACTAAGGGGCCTCTGTTTGGATCAGGATGTCTGAGGAGCCACTGTTTGGATCAGGATCACTGAGGGGCCTCTGTTTGGGTCAGGATGTCTGAGGGGCTTCTGTTTGGATTCGGATGTCTGAGGGGCCTCTGTTTGGATCAGGATGTCTGAGGGGCCTCTGATTGTATCAGGATCACTGAGGGGCCTCTGTGTGGATCAGGATCACTGAAGGGCCTCTATGTGGATCAGGATCATTGAGGCGCTCTGTTTGGACCAGGATCACCATGGGGCTTCTGTTTGGATCAGTATGTCTGAGCGGCCTTTGTTTGTATCACGATCATTGAGGGGCCACTGTTATGATCAGGATCATTGAGGCGCCTCTGTTTGGACCAGGATCACTCAGGGGTCTCTGTTTGGATCAGGAAGTCTGAGAGGCCTCGGTTTGGATCAGAATGTCTGAGGGGCCTCTGTTTGGATCAGGGTGTCTGAGGAGCCGGTGTTTGGATCAGGATCACTGAGGGACCTCTGTTTGCATCAGGATCACAGAGGGGCCTCTGTTTGGATCAGGATCATTGAGGGCCTCTGTTTGGATCAGGAGGTCTGAGGGCCCCCTGTTTGGATCAGGGTGTCTGAGGAGCCGCTGTTTTGATCAGGATCACTGAGGGACCTCTGTTTGCATCAGGATCACTGAGGGGCCTTTGTTTGCATAATGATCACTGAGGGGCCTCTGTTTAGATCAGGATGTCTGAGGAGCCACTGTTTGGATTCGGATGTCTGAGGGGCCTCTGTTTGGATCAGGATGTCTCAGGGGCCTCTGTTTGGATCAGGATCACTGAGGGGCCTCTGTTTGGATCAGGATCACTGAGTGGCCTCTGTTTGGATCAGGATCACTGAGGGGCCTCTGTCTGGATCAGGATGTCTGAGGGGCCTCTGTCTGGATCAGGATCATTGAGGGGCCTCTGTTAGGATCAGGATCTCTGAGGGGCCTTTGTTTGGATCAGGATCACTGAGGGGCCTCTGTTTGTTTCAAGATCACTGAGGAGCCACTGTTTGGATCAAGATCAATGAGGGGCCTCTGTTTGGATCAGGATCACTGAGGGCTCTGTTTGGATCAGGATCACTGAGGGGCCTCTGTTTGGATCAGGATCACTGAGGGGCCTCTGTTTGGATCAGGATCACTAAGGGGCCTCTGTTTGCATCAGGATCACTGAGGGGCCTCTGTTTGGATCAGGATGTCTGAGGAGCCACTGTTTGGATCAGGATCACTGAGGGACCTCTGTTTGCATCAGGATCACTGAGGGGCCTCTGTTGGGATCAGGATGTCTGAGGAGCCACTGTTTGGATCAGGATCACTGAGGGGCCTCTGTTTGGTTCAGGATGTCTGAGGAGCCACTGTATGGATCAGGATCTCTGAGGGGCCTCTGTTTGGATCAGGATCTCTGAGGGGCCTCTGTTTGGATCAGGATCACTGAGGGGCCTCTGTATGGATCAGGATCACTGAGGGGTCTCTGTTTGGATCAGGATCACTGAGTGGCCTCTGTTTGGATCAGGATCACTGAGTGGCCTCTGCCTGGATCAGGATCTCTGAGAGGCCTTTGTTTGGATCAGGATCACTGAGGGGCCTCTGTTTGTTTCAAGATCACTGAGGAGCCACTGTTTGGATCAAGATCAATGAGGGGCCTCTGTTTGGATCAGGATCACTGAGTGCCTCTGTTTGGATCAGGATCACTGAGGGGCCTCTGTTTGGATCAGGATCACTGAGGGGCCTCTGTTTGGGTCAGGATGTCTGAGGGGCCTCTGCTTGAATCAGGGTCACTGAGGTGCCTCTGTTTGGATCAGTGTTACTGAGGAACCTCTGTTTGGATTAGGATGTCTGAGGGGCCTCTGTTTGGATCAGGATTACTGAGGGGCCTCTATTTGGATCAGGATCAATGAGGGGCCTCTGCTTGGATCAGGATCACTGAGGGGCCTCTGTTTGGATCAGGATCACAGAGGAGCCTCTGTTTGGGTCGGGATCACTGAGGGGCCTCTGTTTGGATCAGGGTGTCTGAGGTGCCTCTGTTTGGATCAGAATGTCTGAGGGGCCTCTGTTTTCATCAGGATGTCTGAGGGGCCTCTGTTTGGATCTGGATGTCTGAGGGGCCTCTGTTTGGATCTGGATGTCTGAGGGACCTCTGCTTGAATCAAGGTCACGGAGGTGCCTCTGTTTGGATCAGGGTTATTGAGGGGCCTCTGTTTGGATCAGTGTGACTGAGGAGCCTCTGATTGGATCAGGATCACTGATGGGCCTCTGTTTGGATCAGGATCACTGAGCGGCCTCTGTTTGGATCAGGGTCACTGAGGGGCCTCTGTTCGGGTCAGGATGTCTGAGAGGCTTCAGTTTGGATTCGGATGCCTGGGGAGCATCTGTTTGGATCAGAATGTCTGAGGGGCCTCTGTTTTCATCAGGATGTCTGAGGGGCCTCTGTTTGGATCTGGATGTCTGAGGGGCCTCTGTTTGAATCAGGATCACTGAGGGGCCTCTGTGTGGATCAGGATGACTGAGGGGCCTCTGTTTGGATCAGGATCACTGATGGGCCTCTGTTTGGATTAGGATCACTGAGGGGCCTCTGTTTGGATCAGGAGGTCTGAGGGGCCTCTGTTTGGATCAGGGTGTCTGAGGGGCTGCTGTTTGGATCAGGATCACTGAGGGACCTCTGTTTGGATCAGGATCACTCAGGGGCTTCTGTTTGGATCAGGATCACTGAGGGGCCTCTGTTTGGATCAGGATGTCTGAGGAGCCACTGTTTGGATCAGGATCAATGAGGGACCTCTGTTTGGATCCGGATCACTGAGGGGCCTCTGTTTGGATCAGGATCACTGAGGGGCCTCTGTTTGGGACAGGGTGTCTGAGGGGTTCTGTTTGGATTCGGATGACTGAGGGGCCTCTGTTTGAATCAAGATGTCTGAGGGGCCTCTGTTTGGATCAGGATGTCTGAGGGGCCTCTGTTTAGATCAGGATCATTGAGGGGCCTCTGTTTGGGTCAGGATGTCTGAGGGGCTTCTGTTTGGGTTCGGATGTCTGAGGGGCCTCTGTTTGAATCAAGATGTCTGAGGGGCCTCTGTTTGGATCAGGATGTCTGAGGGGCCTCTGTTTAGATCAGGATCATTGAGGGGCCTCTGTTTGGGTCAGGATGTCTGAGGGGCTTCTGTTTGGGTTCGGATGTCTGAGGGGCCTCTGTTTGGATCAGGATGTCTGAGGGGCCTCTGATTGTATCAGGATCACTGAGGGGCCTCTGTGTGGATCAGGATCACTGAAGGGCCTCTATGTGGATCAGGATCATTGAGGCACTCTGTTTGGACCAGGATCACCATGGGGCTTCTGTTTGGATCAGTATGTCTGAGCGGCCTTTGTTTGTATCACGATCATTGAGGGGCCACTGTTATGATCAGGATCATTGAGGCGCCTCTGTTTGGACCAGGATCACTCAGGGGTCTCTGTTTGGATCAGGAAGTCTGAGAGGCCTCGGTTTGGATCAGGATGTCTGAGGGGCCTCTGTTTGGATCAGGATCATTGAGGGCCTCTGTTTGGATCAGGAGGTCTGAGGGGCCCCTGTTTGGATCAGGGTGTCTGAGGAGCCGCTGTTTTGATCAGGATCACTGAGGGACCTCTGTTTGCATCAGGATCACTGAGGGGCCTTTGTTTGCATAATGATCACTGAGGGGCCTCTGTTTAGATCAGGATGTCTGAGGAGCCACTGTTTGGATTCGGATGTCTGAGGGGCCTCTGTTTGGATCAGGATGTCTCAGGGGCCTCTGTTTGGATCAGGATCACTGAGGGGCCTCTGTTTGGATCAGGATCACTGAGTGGCCTCTGTTTGGATCAGGATCACTGAGGGGCCTCTGTCTGGATCAGGATGTCTGAGGGGCCTCTGTCTGGAACAGGATCACTGAGGGGCCTCTGTTAGGATCAGGATCTCTGAGGGGCCTTTGTTTGGATCAGGATCACTGAGGGGCCTCTGTTTGTTTCAAGATCACTGAGGAGCCACTGTTTGGATCAAGATCAATGAGGGGCCTCTGTTTGGATCAGGATCACTGAGGGCTCTGTTTGGATCAGGATCACTGAGGGGCCTCTGTTTGGATCAGGATCACTGAGGGGCCTCTGTTTGGATCAGGATCACTAAGGGGCCTCTGTTTGCATCAGGATCACTGAGGGGCATCTGTTTGGATCAGGATGTCTGAGGAGCCACTGTTTGGATCAGGATCACTGAGGGACCTCTGTTTGCATCAGGATCACTGAGGGGCCTCTGTTGGGATCAGGATGTCTGAGGAGCCACTGTTTGGATCAGGATCACTGAGGGGCCTCTGTTTGGTTCAGGATGTCTGAGGGGCTTCTGTTTGGATTTGGATGTCTGAGGGGCCTCTGTTTGGATCAGGATGTCTGAGGTGCCTCTGATTGTATCAGGATCACTGAGGGGCCTCTGTGTGGATCAGGATCATTGAGGGGCTCTGTTTGGATCAGGATGTCTGAGGAGCCACTGTATGGATCAGGATCACTGAGGGGCCTCTGTTTGGATCAGGATCACTGAGGGGCCTCTGTTTGGATCAGGATCACTGAGTGGCCTCTGTTTGGATCAGGATCACTGAGTGGCCTCTGCCTGGATCAGGATCTCTGAGAGGCCTTTGTTTGAATCAGGATCACTGAGGGGCCTCTGTTTGTTTCAAGATCACTGAGGAGCCACTGTTTGGATCAAGATCAATGAGGGGCCTCTGTTTGGATAAGGATCACTGAGTGCCTCTGTTTGGATCAGGATCACTGAGGGGCCTCTGTTTGGATCAGGATCACTGAGGGGCCTCTGTTTGGGTCAGGATATCTGAGGGGCCTCTGCTTGAATCAGGGTCACTGAGGTGCCTCTGTTTGGATCAGTGTTACTGAGGAACCTCTGTTTGGATAAGGATGTCTGAGGGGCCTCTGTTTGGATCAGGATTACTGAGGGGCCTCTATTTGGATCAGGATCAATGAGGGGCCTCTGCTTGGATCAGGATCACTGAGGGGCCTCTGTTTGGATCAGGATCACAGAGGAGCCTCTGTTTGGGTCGGGATCACTGAGGGGCCTCTGTTTGGATCAGGATCACTGAGGGGCCTCTGTTTGGATCAGGGTGTCTGAGGTGCCTCTGTTTGGATCAGAATGTCTGAGGGGCCTCTGTTTTCATCAGGATGTCTGAGGGGCCTCTGTTTGGATCTGGATGTCTGAGGGGCCTCTGTTTGGATCTGGATGTCTGAGGGACCTCTGCTTGAATCAAGGTCACGGAGGTGCCTCTGTTTGGATCAGGGTTATTGAGGGGCCTCTGTTTGGATCAGTGTTACTGAGGAGCCTCTGATTGGATCAGGATCACTGATGGGCCTCTGTTTGGATCAGGATCACTGAGCGGCCTCTGTTTGGATCAGGGTCACTGAGGGGCCTCTGTTTGGGTCAGGATGTCTGAGAGGCTTCAGTTTGGATTCGAATGCCTGGGGAGCATCTGTTTGGATCAGAATGTCTGAGGGGCCTCTGTTTTCATCAGGATGTCTGAGGGGCCTCTGTTTGGATCTGGATGTCTGAGGGGCCTCTGTTTGAATCAGGATCACTGAGGGGCCTCTGTGTGGATCAGGATGACTGAGGGGCCTCTGTTTGGATCAGGATCACTGAGGGGCCTCTGTTTGGGTCAGGATCACTGATGGGCCTCTGTTTGGATTAGGATCACTGAGGGGCCTCTGTTTGGATCAGGATCACTGAGCGGCCTCTGTTTGGATCAGGGTCACTGAGGGGCCTCTGTTTGGGTCAGGATGTCTGAGAGGATTCAGTTTGGATTCGGATGCCTGGGGAGCATCTGTTTGGATCAGAATGTCTGAGGGGCCTCTGTTTTCATCAGGATGTCTGAGGGGCCTCTGTTTGGATCTGGATGTCTGAGGGGCCTCTGTTTGAATCAGGATCACTGAGGGGCCTCTGTGTGGATCAGGATGACTGAGGGGCCTCTGTTTGGATCAGGATCACTGAGGGGCCTCTGTTTGGGTCAGGATCACTGATGGGCCTCTGTTTGGATTAGGATCACTGAGGGGCCTCTGTTTGGATCAGGAGGTCTGAGGGGCCTCTGTTTGGATCAGGGTGTCTGAGGGGCCGCTGTTTGGATCAGGATCACTGAGGGACCTCTGTTTGGATCAGGATCACTCAGGGGCTTCTGTTTGGATCAGGATCACTGAGGGGCCTCTGTTTGGATCAGGATGTCTGAGGAGCCACTGTTTGGATCAGGATCAATGAGGGACCTCTGTTTGGATCCGGATCACTGAGGGGCCTCTGTTTGGATCAGGATCACTGAGGGGCCTCTGTTTGGGACAGGGTGTCTGAGGGGTTCTGTTTGGATTTGGATGACTGAGGGGCCTCTGTTTGAATCAAGATGTCTGAGGGGCCTCTGTTTGGATCAGGATGTCTGAGGGGCCTCTGTTTAGATCAGGATCATTGAGGGGCCTCTGTTTGGATCAGGATCACTGAGGGGTCTCTGTCTGGATCTGGATCACTGAGGGGCCTCTGTCTGGATCTGGATCACTGAGGGGCCTCTGTTTGGATCAGGATCACTGAGAGGCCTCTGTTTGGATCCTACTTGATGAATAGACGTGGACTATTAATACTGGAGTGGAAGTATTGGTGTTTTCCTGTGATTCACATTCTCTGGAAATGCAGATCCTGTCTGAGTCCTGGGGCGAAATTCTCCGTTATCGGCGGAAAGTCTGCCGATCGGCGCAAAATACGGCGCAAATCCGACTTGCGTCACGTCGGAAAAATGGGTCGAAAGTCTCCGGCCCGAAATGGGCTAGCAGCGACGTAACGGGATCCGTGCTTGCGCAGTGGTTCACGCCGTGCAGCGTCATACGCGCTGCACGGCGTGACGGCTCATAAGACCGCGCTGCTCCCCCCACCCGACTGGAACACCCGACCGGAACACCCGACTGGACGGCTGGCCGCCGCTCAGCCCCGAAGTTCAAGTCACGGGATGTGGAGGCGCTCCTGGACGCAGTGGAGCAGAGGAGGGACGCCCTGTATCCCGGGCACGGCCGCAGAGTTGCCTCACGCCACAGCCGGCATCTGTGGAGGGAAGTGGCAGAGGCCGTCACCGCTGCGGCCCTGACACCACGAACAGGCACCCAGTGCCACAAGAAGGTGAACGACCTCGTCAGAGCAGGCAGGGTGAGCCTCCCCATATCCCCCCTCCCCATATCCCCCCTCCCCCATATCCCCCCTCCCCATATCCCCCCTCCCCCATATCCCCCCTCCCCCATATCCCCCCTTCCCCCATATCCCCCCTTCCTCCATATCCCCCATATCCCCCCTCCCCTATATCCCCCCTTTCCCCATATCCCCTTCCCCCATCCCCCATATCCCCCCTCCCCATATTCCCCCCTCCCCATATTCCCCCCTCCCCCATATCCCCCCTTCCCCATATCCCCCCTCCCCCATATCCCCCCTTCCCCCATATCCCCCCTTCCCCCATATCCCCCCTTCCCCCATATCCCCCCTCCCCCATATCCCCCCTCCCCCATATCCCCCCTCCTCCATATCCCCCCTCCCCCATATCCCCCCTCCCCATATCCCCCTTCCCCCATATCCCCAAGTGAATCCAGCCCTAACCTTAACCTCTGCAATGCACGCGCAACCGATGGCGTGCATTCATATACCTGCCTAACAGTGTTGCCTTTTACCCCTGCCACCCCCCGCCCCCCCCCCCCCCACAGGATAAGCGAGCACACAACAATAGGGAGCATGTGAGGACTGGAGGAGGCCCCGCTGATCCCGCTGATGAGAGGCCACTGACCGTACACGAGGAAAGGGCCCTGGAACTGGCTGGCGGACCTGAGGACCGGGAGGTTGCTGATGCAGAGGTCGGGGGCGTACTAGCAAGTGAGCCACCGACAGCCCGTCCCCATATCCCCCCTCCCCTATATCCCCCTCCCCCATATCACCTGATCACTGCCTGATGTCTAACCATGCATGCTTCATTGTGTATCGCAGGACCAAACGTCCAGGCACCCATCCCCGCAGATGCAGACCGCCCGCAGGATGCCCCTCGGAGGCCACGGGAGACGGAGAGACCCGGACCCTCCAGCATGCGACGCCCGCAGGATGCCCCTCGGAGGCCACGGGAGACGGAGAGACACGGACCCTCCAGCATGCGACGCCCGCAGGATGCCCCTCACACACCACGGGAGACGGAGAGACACGGACCCTCCAGCATGCGATGCCCGCAGGATGCCCCTCGCACACCACGGGAGACGGAGAGACCTGGAGCAACAGGAAGATGACACCCCCGTCACGTGCGGGAGCGACCACCCAGCGACGAGGGGAGCAGCCACAGGCCCCCGTCACATCCGAGCCAGGACACCACTACCCAGGACACCACTACCCGGGACACCACTACCCGGGACACCACTACCCGGGACACCACTACCCGGGACAGCACTACCCGGGACACCACTACCCGGGACAGCACTGCCCAGGACACCCCTACCCGGGACAGCACTACCCAGGACACCACTACCCGGGACACCACTACCCGGGACAGCACTTCCCAGGACACCCCTACCCGGGACAGCACTACCCAGGAAGACGAAATACCGGACAGTGACTCAGAGTGGATGGGTGGAGACGAACCCCCACCCCAAAGTGCCATGGACTCAGAGTGGGACGAAGAGCACGACACAACGCCACTGCTGTCACCAACACCCTCCACCATCGCAGAAACACTCACCTCGGTTGGGCACTTTAGTGATGAGGCGTCTGGTACACTCACTGGTGCGCACAACACAGCCGTCCTGGTACAGCAGGTGGAGGTAGGAGCAGCAGAGGGGCCGGGCGGTCGGAGGGCAGCCCAGCCCAAGCGAACATCTGCCGCCCAGATGGATCCCGGGTTCCTGCAGTTACCGCACCCATACATAGCTCCGATGCAACCACCGACCCGGAGACGAGCGAAGAGGGTGACGGCCGGCTTGCGGCGGCTGCAGTCGCAGGTGGAGGAGTCCACCCGCGTCCAGGAGCTGGGAGTGGTGCCGGTCATACGTGCCACACAGGCTGACACCGCACGGGTGGGGTCCGCGGTGGAGGCAATGGATGCGACGGTGTCAGACATGGGGAACGGTTTGCGAGGCCTGGGGCTTTCCGTGCAGGCGGCGTCTGTGGTCCAGGACATGGCTGCCCTCTCACAGGAGGCCATGAGCCAGTGCCAGCGCCAGATGGCAGAGGCGCTCAACGCCATAGCCCAGTCTCAGCAGACCATGGCCCAGTCTCTGCAGGCCATGGCCCAGTCTCAGCAGGCCATCGCTGAGGGCATCGGTGCCATTGCCCATGTGCGAGCTGGCGTCACACAGTCATAGACAGGGTTTGCCAACCCCCTGGGCTCCATGGCTGCAAACCCCTGTCGATACCAGCATGGGCCTCCAGGACTGGCAGCGCCAGACGTCAGGGGGGCGTCGGATGGCCAGTCCGTTCGCATCCCCCACCCATGTAGAGGCCTGGAGCCCATCGGGCACCCAGAGGGAGGAGGAGGTGGTGTGGTCCGTCCCGGCTCCCCCTGTAGGGGAGGTCCCGGTACACCGCGACACCTCGGACTCCCCCCCTTCCGTCCCAGGTGCATCGGGTGGGCAACGGGCTGGACAGGCTGGCAGCTCGCCATCCCAGTCGCCCGGGCCGCAGCATGGCACATCTAGGCCAGGACGCTCCAGGAAACGGCCGCCAAAGGGATCCAGTGTCAGAGGGCAGGAATCACAGGAGTCCACCTCCAGTTCTGCTGTACCGTCTGGGGAATCACGTAGATGTAGTCAAAGGGCCCGTAAGGCCAAACAATTAGACACTGAGTAAGTTGGCACGGGTGCAGGGCACAGATGAGTTTTAGGGGCTAGGGCACGTGCATGAACTCGTTTGGTTATTAAAGTCAATGTTACACCTACCGAAGCTGCCTTTGTGCTCTGTCCAAAGCGTGCGGGGGTGTCATGTACGTTGAGCGCAAGTGTGTGTGTGACGGGTGGTCTTACCTCAGCCCAGGTGAGTCTGCCCCCTTCCCCCTGGGCCGCCATCAAGATCCCCCCGGGCAGAGGACGGGACCGTGCGCTGCAGTGTCACAGCCGCATGCAGGGATGGTCCGGGTGGATGGTGGTACTGTGGCCATGGGTCAGACATAGTGCAACGATGTGGAGCCAGGAGCTCACCGCAGGGCGGGTTGTCATCATCCTCCATGGCCTGCAATAGACACGCGTCCACCCGCAACTGTGTGAGCCCGGCCCGTTGTGCCGCAGGTGGATCGGCAATGGGGGGGGTGGTGTGCATGCGGGTGGGGTGGGTGGGGTTGGGGAGGGGGGTGAGGGTGCTGGGTGGGGGGTGTGGGTGGTCGGCTGTTGCCATGGTGTGCGGTCTGTGGCCATACTACCCGATTCCCACGCCCATCTAGTCAGTGAAGCGGGCGTCTATCAGTCTGTCCCGTGCCCGCTGGGCCAGCCGGTAACGGTGGACAGCCACCCGCCTGTGTCTACCCTGTCTGCCCTGACCATTACCCCCATCCCCCTCATCTGGGGAGGACTGCGCCTCTTCCTGCTGCTCCTCCACTCCGCCCTCCTCTGCCTGCGGCACATCGCCCCTCTGCTGGGTTATATTGTGCAGGACGCAGCACACCACAATGATGCGGCCGACCCTATCTGACCGATACTGGAGGGCGCCCCCAGAGAGGTCCAGGCACCTGAAACGCATCTTCAGCACGCCAAAGCACCTCTCTATCACTCCCCTTGTCGCTACATGGGCATCATTGTAGCGGTTCTCCGCCTCATTGCGTGGCCTCCGTATAGGCGTCATCAGCCACGATCGCAATGGGTAGTCCCTGTCGCCCAGCAACCAGCCCCTCAGCCGGGGATGGCGTCCCTCGGACATGCCGGGGATGGATGACTGCGACAACACGCATGAGTCGTGTACACTGCCTGGGTAACGGGCGCAGACGTGCAGGATCATCATGCGGTGGTCGCAGACCACCTGTATGTTCATCGAATAGGTCCCCTTCCTATTAGTGAACACGGCCCTGTTATCTGCAGGTGGCCGCACGGCGACGTGCATCCCATCGATCGCGCCCTGGACCATGGGGAACCCGGCCACGGCAGAGAAGCCCACGGCCCGGGCATCTTGGCTGGCCCGGTCCACGGGGAAGCAGATGTAGCGGTGCGCCATGGCATATAGGGCATCTGTCACTGCCCGGATGCACCGATGCACCGATGTCTGCGATATGCCGGACAGGTCCCCACTCGGTGCCTGGAATGACCCCGTTGCAAAAAGGTTCAGGGCCACCGTAACCTTGACGGACACGGGGAGAGGGTGTCCCCCGCCAGTGCCACGCGGTGACAGGTGTGCCAGCAGGTGGCAGATGTGTGCCACGGTTTCCCACCTCATCCGGAGCCTCCTCCTGCATTCCCGGTCCGTGAGGTCCTGGTATGACTGCCGGGGCCGGTACACACGGGGCGCCCTCGGGTGCCTCCGTTGCCGTGGGGCCGCGACGTCCTCCTCCCCCTCCTCGTCCTGTCGGTCAGGTGTCCCTCCAGCCTGGGCGGCTGCCGCCTGCCCCTCTGCGGCAGCCTGCGCCGCCTCTCTGGCACGCTCCTCCTCCTCATCCAGGGCAACATGGACATTAGCGGCTGCCGCCACGGCGGCCAACATCGCTGGATGATCGGAAAACATGACGGCCTGGTGGGGGGGAGGGGAACGACGACATGTCATCATTGCCCATATCCCCTCCTCCCCCCAGCCAGGTGGCATGGACCGCATGGGTCCAACTGTTGGAGGCTGGCACCTGGCCAGGTGGACCAATTCACTTGCCCTCGCATCCCCCTCCCGGGCAAGGACCCCCCCCCAACCTCCACCCCGGCACGGACCCCAACCTCCTCCCCGGCACGGACCCCCCATTCCCCTCCCCGGCACGGCCCCCCCATCCAACCTCCACCCCGGCACGGACCCCAACCTCCACCCCGGCACGGACCCCCCATCCCCCTCCCCGGCACCGACCCCCCCCCCCAACCTCCACCCCGGCACGGACCCCCCCCAACCTCCACCCCGGACCCCCCATCCCCCTCCCTGGCACGGACCCCCCCCACCCCCAACCTCCACCCCAGCACGGACCCCAACCTCCACCCCGGCACGGACCCCCCATCCCCCTCCCCGGCACCGACCCCCCCCCAACCTCCACCCCGGCACGGACCCCCCCCCAACCTCCACCCCGGACCCCCCATCCCCCTCCCTGGCACGGACCCCCCCCACCCCCAACCTCCACCCCGGCACGGACCCCAACCTCCACCCCGGCACGGATCCCCCATCCCCCTCCCCGGCACGGACCCCCTCCCAACCTCCACCCCGGCACGGACCCCCACCAACCTCCACCCCGGCACGGACCCCCACCAACCTCCACCCCGGCACGGACCCCAACCTCCACCCCGGCACGGACCCCAACCTCCACCCCGGCACGGACCCCCCATCCCCCTCCCCGGCACCGACCCCCCCCCCCCAACCTCCACCCCGGCACGGACCCCCCCCCCCAACCTCCACCCCGGACCCCCCATCCCCCTCCCTGGCACGGACCCCCCCCACCCCCAACCTCCACCCCGGCACGGACCCCAACCTCCACCCCGGCACGGATCCCCCATCCCCCTCCCCGGCACGGACCCCCCCATCCCCCTCCCCGGCACGGACCCCAACCCCCGCCGCACACACACGCACACAACCCGAGACACACCTCTCCTCACACATTCAGACTGCGGCCACGCCATCGCCTGCCCAGAGCCAACCCCCCAGGCCATCACTCACCTCCTCGCTGGTCGGCGTGAACCTGGAGCACAGGGTCACGCCGATGAAAAGGAGGTTTAATTTACGTCGACGTGAACGGTCATCACGTCGACGGGACTTCGGCCCATCCGGAAGGGAGAATATCGGCAGGCCGAAAATCGGCTGCCTTGCGCAGACCCGTGCCATTCTCCGACGGCAGCGGCGACATTAACGCCCCGCCGACTTTTCTCCCTTCGGAGACTTCGGCAACCGGCGGGGGCGGGATTCACGGCGGCCAACGGCCATTCTCCGACCCTCTGGGGGGTCGGAGAATGACGCCCCTGATATCCCCCAGCAGGACAATCCCTCAAAGGGAAAATCTGTGGTGGTTGTTGTTCGTGGTTTGGGATGGTTTGGGTAGATAACGGGAAGCCAATGGATGTGGTATATCTGGATTTCCAGAAAGCTTTTGACAAGGTGCCACACAATAGGTTGCTGCATAAGATAAAGATGCATGGCATTAAGAGTAAAGTAGTAGCATGGATCGAGGATTGGTTAATTAATAGAAAGCAAAGAGTGGGGATTAATGGGTGTTTCTCTGGTTGGCAATCAGTAGCTAGTGGTGTCAGGGATCAGTGTTGGGCCCACAATTTTCGTAGATGATTTGGAGTTGGGGACCAAGGGCAATGTGTCCAGGTTTGCAGACGACACTAAGATGAGTGGTAAAGCAAAAAGTGCAGAGGATACTGGAAGTCTGCAGAGGGATTTGGATAGGCTAAGTGAATGGGCTAGGGTCTGGCAGATGGAATACAATGTTGACAAATGTGCGATTATCCATTTTGGTAGGAATAACAGTAGAAGGGATTATTATTTAAATGATAAAATGTTAAAACATGCTGCTGTGCAGAGGGACCTGGGTGTCCGAGTGCATGAGTCGCAAAAAGTTGGATTACAGGTGCAACAGGTGATTAGGAAGGCAAATGGAGTTTTGCCCTTCACTGCTAGAGGGATGGAGTTTAAGACTAGGGAGGTTATGCTGCAATTGTATAAGGTGTTAGTGAGGCCACACCTGGAGTATTGTGTTCAGTTTTGGTCTCCTTACTTGAGAAAGGACGTACTGGCACTGGAGGGTGTGCAGAGGAGATTCACTAGGTTAATCCCAGAGCTGAAGGGGTTGGATTACGAGGAGAGGTTGAGTAGACTGGGACTGTACTCGTTGGAATTTAGAAGGATGAGGGGGAATCTTATAGAAACATATAAGATTATGAAGGGAATAGATAGGATAGATGCGGGCAGGTTGTTTCCACTGGTCGGGGAAAGCAGAACTAGGGGGCATCGCCTCAAAATAAGGGGAAGTAGATTTAGGACTGAGTTTAGGAGGAACTTCTTCACCCAAAGGGTTGTGAATCTCTGGAATTCCTTGCCCAGTGAAGCAGTAGAGGCTCCTTCATTAAATGTTTTTAAGATAAAGATAGATAGTTTTTTGAAGAATAAAGGGATTAAGGGTTATGGTGTTCGGGCTGGAAAGTGGAGCTGAGTCCACAAAAGATCAGCCATGATCTCATTGAATGGTGGAGCAGGCTCGAGGGGCCAGATGGCCTACTCCTGCTCCTAATTCTTATGTTTTTAACGAAGTTGGTGGAGGAGGTCAGGGAGGATCTTCAGAGGTGGGATGCACTGAACTTAACATATGGGCGGGGATGGTGCCGAGGGTGGGGAGGACCCTGCTACAGAGGCAGAGGCAGCAGGGGTTTGGCGTTGCCGAACTTGCTTCATTATTATTGGGCGGCGAACGTGGATAAGGTGCAGCGATGGTGGGAAGGATAAGGGGTGGATTGGGTTAGGATGGAGGAGGAATCTTGTAAGGGGTCTAGTTTGAGGGCCACGGTGAGGGCAGCGTTGCCAATGGCTCCGAGTAGGTATTCAGGGAGCCCGGTGGTGCCACGGTGAAGATATGGAATCAGCTGAGGAGGCATTTTAGGGTGGAAGGGATGTCGGTGCTAACGCCGCTGTGCGAGAATCATGGGTTTGAGCCGGGGGGGATGGATAGTGTATACAGGGGGTGGGGGGACGTGGGGCTGGTCAAGGTGCGGGATTTGTATTTGGAGGAAGGGTTCGCCAGTGTGGAGGAGCTAAGGGAGAGGGTAGAGCTGTCGAGTTCAGGCATCTACAGGTTAGGGACTTTGCACAAAAAGTCTGGAAGGGGTTCCCTAGATTGCCGGGATACACCCTGCTGGAGCGACTGCTGCTTCCGGATGTGGAAGGGGAGGGAAGAATTGGGGATATATATAAGTGGCTGGGGGAGCAGGGAGGCGAGCAGGTGCTGAAGATCAAGGAGAAATGGGAAGCGGAGTTGGGAGGGGAGATCAATTGGGGAGTGTGGAGTGAGGCACTGCGAAGGGTAAACGGGACCTCCTCATGTGCAAGGATGAGGCTGATACAGTTTAAGCTGGTGCACAGGGTGCATATGACCTGGGTGCAAGTGAGTGGGTTCTTTCAGGGGGTAACAGATGAGTGTGAGAGGTATGGGCGGGGGCCAGCGAATCATGCACACACGTTTTGGTGTTGCGAAAAATTGGGAAGATTCTGGGCTGGAGTGTTCGGGGTCTTAGCCAGGATAGTGGAGGAGGAGGTGGACCCTTTGGTGGCGATATTTGGGGTTTCAGAGAAGCCGGAGCTCATGGAGAGGAGGAAGGCCGATGTCTTGGCCTTCGCCTCTCTGATTGCACGGCGACAAATTTTGCAGGAGTGGCGATCGGCATCGCCACCGGGGGTAGCGGCTTGGTTGGGTGACCTGTACGACTTCCTGCGGTTAGAGAAGGTAAAGTATGAGTTAAGGGGCTCAGCAGGGGGGTTTGAGGGGGATGTTTGTGACCGTGTTTGAGGAGCTGTTCGTCGTTGGGGTGGGGGGGGTGAAAATCTGTACAGACTGTATAGTTGATGTTGGGAAGTATGTTTCCCGGGGTGTGTATTCACTGTAACCTATTTTGATACAGGTTTGTCATAAAATACATTTTTTTTAAAAGGGAAAAACAGTTCGGACCAGTATTCTTACTTCCCTGTTTTATTGGAATTATATTTGAGAGTATACAAGACCAGTTCGGACCAATATTCTGACTTCCTCATTTTACTGTTTTTACCTTCTGCGTTTTGGTGCGAGGAATGTGCAAATAGCAAAATGGTCAGAGAATCAGCGCTCGTGGTGAATAGAGAATACGGTCGTTGTTCTGACACTACCCTCTGTTCCGCTCCTCTCCCCTCCCCTCCCCGTTAACCCCTCACCCGGAAAAGCTGATTCGCCTACGAGTGCACTGGGCAGCAGGTGAAACATTCGTCCTGCTCCAGGCAGCATTCATTGACCACAAGCTGGGCAGGTGTGGCTCAGACTATATCCTCGTCAGACACACAGAAAATCACTTCCGGTGCCGGCCCAGCAAACTGAATAGGATTTTTTTTCATTCTCCAAACTAAATTAAATTATTCAAGAGGTTGCTGAATTTATCCATCGTGATAAGTACATATCTAGGTCAACAGTCATGGCAACGGAGTTGCCTAAGTGGCCTAAGTATCAAGCCTAACTATGAGGCCGAAGTGTCAAGCCTTCCTCGTCACAAACATAAGTTCACAAGAGGCAAAGGTCACAAGCCTTTTTTAGGCCATAAAGTTGGAAAAGGACTTTGGTTGGTTTTCAATCTGTGTCTCTTGGAACTGGAAACAATTTTTAATCCCACAGGTTCTCCAGTTTCCTTCCACGATTGGTTGAAGCTCAGTTCCCATGGGCCCTAGGCCATGTCCCAGCGCTGACTGAGGACTGCTTTGTCACACGGGCTGATCACCAGGATTTTCATACTGTTGTCTTCGTCTCCTGACAGCTCACTGTCTAGACAGCAACGAGACACCTGGTGCTCGATACGGGACCCGGCTCTCTGCCAGCGCTGTGTGGAGCAAAGAATGTACAAGAAAGTCAAAGATTAGGTGGATTATTTTGCGCACACCGTCCAAACGTACACACTCTCCATGGATTAACGCACTCTCCACACAGGAACGCACACTCCATATACATGCACTGTCCACACACACACACACACACACACACACACACAATACCCAGGCTCTCACGGTCTGGAGGTTCGACTCGTGCCAGTTAGAGGTCCCACAGCCTGAGTGAAGTCTGGTAGTGAGTGACTTTACCTGTTTACCATCTCGATCGCTGCACGCTGTCAAAATAACCTGCGATCCTGGGAACAGGCTGCCCACAGAGAGACAGAGCTGCTTCTGTCTAATCTGCTGATCTCGAGTATACGTCCATTCCTGCGGAAATTTTTTTTAAAAAAGGTTAGCTGCCGAGGTTGGAATCAGGGATCAGCACCTGGATCTGAATGAGCCTCATGGTGAGTGTCTGTCCACACAGCACACAGCTGCTAAAGGAGAGAGGTTGTGAAGTGACCCTGATACCATGGACTGGAGTTCTGTGCAGCCAGCCCAGCCCTGCCCTGGATGTCTTTAGAAATGGTGGGCAGGAACTTTTCCTGGACGTCCTGCTCCCATTTCCGCCAGCCCCATTTTTCTGCTGGGGGCAGGGGCCTGAGTCACACAGGCGTGAAACCCGAACTCAGCAGGGTCCTTTGAAATTGGTACTGAGTTCAAACAGACCCCATTTTCATTTTTCAACAACCTATCTCGCAATGTGTAAGTTACAAAGTTATGGAGTGCGGCGCAAGGGCCTGGCATGGTGCTAACACGGGACTGAGGACAGTACCACTCGCCCAGTGATATAAGGAAACACGTTACCCATACCTAGGGGTCAGTGCCGTGTTAACAAAGAACAAAGAACAAAGAAATGTACAGCACAGGAACAGGCCCTTCGGCCCTCCAAGCCCGTGCCGACCATACTGCCCGACTAAACTACAATCTTCTACACTTCCTGGGTCCGTATCCTTCTATTCCCATCCTATTCATATATTTGTCAAGATGCCCCTTAAATGTCCCTATCGTCCCTGCTTCCACTACCTCCTCCGGTAGCGAGTTCCAGGCACCCACTACCCTCTGCGTAAAAAACTTGCCTCGTACATCTACTCTAAACCTTGCCCCTCTCACCTCAAACCTATGCCCCCTAGTAATTGACCCCTCTACCCTGGGGAAAAGCCTCTGACTATCCACTCTGTCTATGCCCCTCATAATTTTGTATACCTCTATCAGGTCGCCCCTCAACCTCCTTCGTTCCAGTGAGAACAAACCGAGTTTATTCAACCACTCCTCATAGCTAATGCCCTCCATACCAGGCAACATTCTGGTAAATCTCTTCTGCACCCTCTCTAGAGCCTCCACATCCTTCTGGTAGTGTGGCGACCAGAATTGAACACTATACTCCAAGTGTGGCCTAACTAAGGTTCTATACAGCTGCAACATGACTTGCCAATTCTTATACTCAATGCCCCGGCCAATGAAGGCAAGCATGCCGTATGCCTTCTTGACTACCTTCTCCACCTGTGTTGCCCCTTTCAATGACCTGTGGACCTGTACTCCTAGATCTCTTTGACTTTCAATACTCTTGAGGGTTCTACCATTCACTGTATATTCCCTGCCTGCATTAGACCTTCCAAAATGCATTACCTCACATTTGTCCGGATTAAACTCCATCTGCCATCTCTCCGCCCAAGTCTCCAGACAAACTAAATCCTGCTGTATCCTCAGACAGTCCTCATCGCTATCCGCAATTCCACCACCCTTTGTGTCATCTGCAAACTTACTAATCAGACCAGTTACATTTTCCTCCAAATCATTTATATATACTACAAAGAGCAAAGGTCCCAGCACTGATCCCTGTGGAACACCACTGGTCACAGCCCTCCAATTAGAAAAGCATCCCTCCATTGCTACCCTCTGCCTTCTATGGCCTAGCCAGTTCTGTATCCACCTTACCAGTTCACCCCTGATCCCGTGTGACTTCACCTTTTGTACTAGTCTACCATGAGGGACCTTGTCAAAGGCCTTACTGAAGTCCATATAGACAACATCCACTGCCCTACCTGCATCAATTATCTTAGTGACCTCCTCGAAAAACTCTATCAAGTTAGTAAAAACTCTATCAAGTTAGTGTTGGACAGAGCAGTGTGTGGAAGCAAGCATGGAGACCACACCTAACTCGGAACTTTATTGTACCGATGTGTATAGATCATTCAACAGTCATAGTCAGTCACTCTGGGTGAGTGCGCAGTGAATTCCAGCCCCATAGACCCGGAGTGAATTAACCAATACTTTGTGTATTTTCCTGAGATCTCTAACCCCTGACGGCTCTAATGATTTGTAAGTAAAATATTAAAAACTGTTTATTTGTAATAAGAGTCTAACTATTCCCAAAACCCCATCCCACCCTCCACCCTGACACAAACAAGACAAAACATACGGTGGGGGGTAGGGAAAGGATTAAAATAACAGGGATTAAAAGGTATGAGATGGTTCTTTGCTGCCGAGGTAGCGGCCTTTGTAGCCAGCGATCTTCTAATGGTTGTCTTCAACCGGAACTTGCAGGCTGTAGAATGCTCTCTGGTAATTCACTTCCACTTTTAACAATCAGCGCCTTCACACTGAGAATTACCCCTCTTGGGGTCTGTACAATTCTAGCCTGTGAAGAATCCAGCAGGAGAGAGAGGTTTCGGAGCACTGGCTTCACAGTTCTTTATCAGGATAGAAATGTCTATTTTCCCACAGCTCCTTTCATCGATCACTTTCACAGGTTAGCTGGAGGCATTTAAATTACCAGGCCTTTCAAGCAGAGCTTTTACACTTTCACCCACCCGGCTGGAGACATTTAGAACATAGAACATAGAACAATACAGCGCAGTACAGGCCCTTCGGCCCACGATGTTGCACCGAAACAAAAGCCATCTAACCTACACTATGCCATTATCATCCATATGTTTATCCAATAAACTTTTAAATGCCCTCAATGTTGGCGAGTTCACTACTGTAGCAGGTAGGGCATTCCACGGCCTCACTACTCTTTGCGTAAAGAACCTACCTCTGACCTCTGTCCTATATCTATTACCTCTCAGTTTAAGGCTATGTCCCCTCGTGCTAGCCATTTCCATCCGCGGGAGAAGGCTCTCACTGTCCACCCTATCTAACCCTCTGATCATTTTGTATGCCTCTATTAAGTCTCCTCTTAACCTTCTTCTCTCCAACGAAAACAACCTCAAGTCCATCAGCCTTCCCTCATAAGATTTTCCCTCCATACCAGGCAACATCCTGGTAAATCTCCTCTGCACCCGTTCCAAAGCCTCCACGTCCTTCCTATAATGCGGTGACCAGAACTGTACGCAATACTCCAAATGCGGCCGTACCAGAGTTCTGTACAGCTGCAACATGACCTCCTGACTCCGGAACTCAATCCCTCTACCAATAAAGGCCAACACTCCATAGGCCTTCTTCACCACCCTATCAACCTGGGTGGCAACTTTCAGGGATCTATGTACATGGACACCTAGGTCCCTCTGCTCATCCACACTTTCAAGAATTTTTCCATTAGCCAAATATTCCACATTCCTGTTATTCCTTCCAAAGTGAATCACCTCACACTTCTCTACATTAAACTCCATTTGCCACCTCTCAGCCCAGCACTGCAGCTTATCTATATCCCTCTGTAACCTGCTACTTCCTTCCACACTATCGACAACACCACCGACTTTAGTATCGTCTGCAAATTTACTCACCCACCCTTCTGCGCCTTCCTCTAGGTCATTGATAAAAATGACAAACAGCAACGGCCCCAGAACAGATCCTTGTGGTACTCCACTTGTGACAGAACTCCATTCTGAACATTTCCCATCAACCACCACCCTCGGTCTTCTTTCAGCTAGCCAATTTCTGATTCATATCTCTAAATCACCCTCAATCCCCAGCCTCCGTATTTTCTGCAATAGCCTACCTTGGGGAACCTTATCAAACGCTTTACTGAAATCGATATACACCACATCAACTGCTCTACCCTCGTCTACCTGTTCAGTCACCTTCTCAAAGAACTCGATAAGGTTTGTGAGGCATGA
>NW_027308897.1:0-35425 GCF_047496885.1 Scyliorhinus torazame
CAAGGTCCCTCATGTAGACTAGTACAAAAGGTGAAGTCACACGGGATCAGGGGTGAGCTGGCAAGGTGGATACAGAACTGGCTAGGCCATAGAAGGCAGAGAGTAGCAATGGAGGGATGCTTTTCTAATTGGAGGGCTGTGACCAGTGGTGTTCCACAGGGATCAGTGCTGGGACCTTTGCTCTTTGTAGTATATATAAATGATTTGGAGGAAAATGTAACTGGTCTGATTAGTAAGTTTGCAGACGACACAAAGGTTGGTGGAATTGCGGATAGCGATGAGGACTGTCAGAGGATACAGCAGGATTTAGATTGTCTGGAGACTTGGGCGGAGAGATGGCAGATGGAGTTTAATCCGGACAAATGTGAGGTAATGCATTTTGGAAGGTCTAATGCAGGTAGGGAATATACAGTGAATGGTAGAACCCTCAAGAGTATTGAAAGTCAAAGAGATCTAGGAGTACAGGTCCACAGGTCATTGAAAGGGGCAACACAGGTGGAGAAGGTAGTCAAGAAGGCATACGGCATGCTTGCCTTCATTGGCCGGGGCATTGAGTATAAGAATTGGCAAGTCATGTTGCAGCTGTATAGAACCTTAGTTAGGCCACACTTGGGAGTATAGTGTTCAATTCTGGTCGCCACACTACCAGAAGGATGTGGAGGCTTTAGAGAGGGTGCAGAAGAGATTTACCAGAATGTTGCCTGGTATGGAGGGCATTAGCTATGAGGAGCGATTGAATAAACTCGGTTTGTTCTCACTGGAACGACGGAGGTTGAGGGGCGACCTGATAGAGGTATACAAAATTATGAGGGGCATAGACAGAGTGGATAGTCAGAGGCTTTTCCCCAGGGTAGAGGGGTCAATTACTAGGGGGCATAGGTTTAAGGTGCGAGGGACAAGGTTTAGAGTAGATGTACGAGGCAAGTTTTTTTACACAGAGGGTAGTGGGTGCCTGGAACTCGCTACCGGAGGAGGTGGTGGAGGCAGGGACGATAGTGACATTTAAGGGGCATCTTGACAAATATATGAATAGGATGGGAATAGAGGGATACGGATCCAGGAAGTGTAGAAGATTGTAGTTTAGTCGGGCAGTATGGTCGGCACGGGCTTGGAGGGCCGAAGGGCCTGTTCCTGTGCTGTACATTTCTTTGTTGTTCTTGAGCGAGGGGGAGGGGGCAGCGAGGGGGGGGGGGGCAGTGGGGGGGGGGGGGGGGGGGGGATACTCACTTCTTGACGGGAATGTGTCCGTCCTGATTAACCTGCAGTTTTAATTTCACAAATCTGGGGGGAACAGAGAAAAATCAATAAATAATTTGTTTCCACGGAAACCGGAGTTACTCAGACCGTCTGCAGCCTCGGGGGTGGGGGAATATCCCACTGCTGGGGGGGGGGGGTCTCCCCGCTGTCCGGGGGCCAATATTTATCCCTCGACCAACATCACTAAACACAGATGATCTGGGCCATTCTCACATTGCTGTGTGTGGGATCTTGCTGTGTGTAAATTGGCTGCTGCGTTTCCCACATCACAACAGTGACCTCACTTCAAAAATAACTCCTTCATTGTGAGTGAGGCACTTCGGGACGTCCCGAGGGGGAGAGAGGAGCCAGAGAGATGGGGGGAGAGGAGGGGGAGAGATGGGGGGAGAGGAGCCGGAGAGATGGGGGGAGGGGAGCCAGAGAGATGGGGGGGGGGAAAGCCGGAGAGATGGGGGGGAGAGGAGGGGGAGAGATGGGGGGAGAGGAGCCGGAGAGATGGGGGGAGAGATGGGGGGAGAGGAGCCGGAGAGATGGGGTAGAGGAGCCGGAGAGATGGGGGGGAGAGGAGCCGGAGAGATGGGGGGAGGGGAGCCAGAGAGATTGGGGGGGGGAAAAGCCGGAGAGATGGGGGGGAGAGGAGGGGGAGAGATGGGGGGAGAGGAGCCGGAGAGATGGGGGGAGAGATGGGGGGAGAGGAGCCGGAGAGATGGGGGGGAGGAGGGGTAGAGATGGGGAGAGAGGAGCCGGAGAGATGGGGGGAGAGGAGCCGGAGAGATGGGGGGAGAATAGCCGGAGAGATGGGGGGAGAGGAGCCGGAGAGATGGGGGAGAGGAGCCGGAGAGATGGGGGGAGAGGAGCCGGAGAGATGGAGGGAGAGGAGCCGGAGAGATGGGGGGAGAGGAGCCGGAGCGATGGGGGGAGAGGAGGGGCAGAGATGGGGGGAGAGGAGCAGGAGAGATGGGGGGGAGGAGGGGGAGAGATGGGGAGAGAGGAGCCGGAGAGATGGGGGGAGAGGAGCCGGAGAGATGGGGGGAGAGGAGCCGGAGAGATGGGGGGAGAAGAGCCGGAGAGATGGGGGGAGAGGAGCCGGAGAGATGGGGGGAGAAGAGCCGGAGAGATGGAGGGAGAGGAGCCGGAGAGATGGGGGGAGAGGAGCCGGAGAGATGGGGGGAGAGGAGGGGGAGAGATGGGGGGAGAGGAGCCGGAGAGATGGGGGAGAGGAGCCGGAGAGATGGGGGGAGAGGAGCCGGAGAGATGGGGGGAGAAGAGCCGGAGAGATGGGGGGGAGGAGGGGGAGATATGGGGGGAGAGGAGCCGGAGAGATGGGGGGAGAGGAGGGGGAGAGATGGGGGGGAGAGGAGCCGGAGAGATGGGGGGGAGAGGAGCCGGAGAGATGGGGGGAGAGGAGGGGGAGAGATGGGGGGAGAGGAGCCGGAGAGATGGGGGGAGAGGAGCCGGAGAGATGGGGGGAGAGGAGCCGGAGAGATGGGGGGAGAGGAGCCGGAGAGATGGGGGGAGAGGAGCCGGAGAGATGGGGGGAGAGGAGCCGGAGAGATGGGGGGAGAAGAGCCGGAGAGATGGGGGGAGAGGAGCCGGAGAGATGGGGGGGAGAGGAGCCGGAGAGATGGGGGGAGAGGAGGGGGAGAGATGGGGGGAGAGGAGCCGGAGAGATGGGTGGAGAGGAGCCGGAGAGATGGGGGGAGAGGAGCCGGAGAGATGGGGGGAGAGGAGGGGGAGAGATGGGGGGAGAGGAGCCGGAGAGATGGGGGGAGAGGAGCCGGAGAGATGGGGGGAGAGGAGCCGGAGAGATGGGTGGAGAGGAGCCGGAGAGATGGGGGGAGAGGAGCCGGAGAGATGGGGGGAGAGGAGGGGGAGAGATGGGGGGAGAGGAGCCGGAGAGATGGGGGGAGAGGAGCCGGAGAGATGGGGGGAAGAGGAGATGGGGAGAGAGGAGCCGGAGAGATGGGGGGAGAGGAGACGGAGAGATGGGGGAAGAGGAGCCGGAGAGATGGGGGGAGAGGAGCCGGAGAGATGGGGGGAGAGGAGCCGGAGAGATGGGGGGAGAGGAGCCGGAGAGATGGGGGGAGAGGAGCCGGAGAGATGGGGGGGGAGGAGGGGGAGAGTTGGGGGTAGAGGAGCCGGAGAGATGGGGGGAGAGGAGCCGGAGAGATGGGGGGGAGGAGACGGAGAGATGGGGGGAGAGGAGGGGGAGAGATGGGGGGGAGAGGAGCCGGAGAGATGGGGGGAGAGGAGCCGGAGAGATGGGGGGAGAGGAGTCGGAGAGATGGGGGGAGAGGAGCCGGAGAGATGGGGGGAGAGGAGCCGGAGAGATGGGGGGAGAGGAGCCGGAGAGATGGGGGGAGAGGAGGGGGAGAGTTGGGGGGAGAGGAGGGGGAGAGATAGGGGGAGAGGAGCCGGAGAGATGGGGGGAGAGGAGCCGGAGAGATGGAGGGAGAGGAGCCGGAGAGATGGGGGGAGAGGAGCCGGAGAGATGGGGGGTGAGGAGCCGGAGAGATGGGGGGAGAGGAGCCGGAGAGATGGGGGGAGAGGAGGGGGAGAGATGGGGGGAGAGATGGGTGGAGAGGAGCAGGAGAGATGGGGGGAGAGGAGCCGAAGAGATGGGGGGAGAGGAGGGGGAGAGTTGGGGGGAGGGGAGCCGGAGAGATGGGGAGAGAGGAGCCGGAGAGATGGGGGGAGAGGAGGGGGAGAGTTGGGGGGAGGGGAGCCGGAGAGATGGGGAGAGAGGAGCCGGAGAGATGGGGGGAGAGGAGCCGGAGAGATGGGGGGAGAGGAGCCGGAGAGATGGGGGGAGAGGAGCCGGAGAGATGGGGGGAGAGGAGGGTGAGAGATGGGGGAGAGGAGCCGGAGAGATGGGGGGAGAGGAGCCGGAGAGATGGGGGGAGAGGAGCCGGAGAGATGGGGGGAGAGGAGCCGGAGAGATGGGGGGAGAGGAGGGTGAGAGATGGGGGGAGAGGAGGGTGAGAGATGGGGGAGAGGAGCCGGAGAGATGGGGGGAGAGGAGGGGGAGAGATGGGGGGGAGAGGAGCCGGAGAGATGGGGGGGGAGAGGAGCCGGAGAGATGGGGGGAGAGGAGGGGGAGAGATGGGGGGAGAGGAGCCGGAGAGATGGGGGGAGAAGAGCCGGAGAGATGGGGGGAGAGGAGCCGGAGAGATGGGGGGGGAGGAGGGGGAGAGATGGGGGGAGAGGAGCCGGAGAGATGGGGGGAGAGGAGCCGGAGAGATGGGGGGAGAGGAGCCGGAGAGATGGGGGGAGAGGAGCCGGAGAGATGGGGGGAGAGGAGCCGGAGAGATGGGGGGAGAAGAGCCGGAGAGATGGGGGGAGAGGAGCCGGAGAGATGGGGGGAGAGGAGCCGGAGAGATGGGGGGAGAGGAGGGGGAGAGATGGGGGAGAGGAGCCGGAGAGATGGGGGGAGAGGAGCCGGAGAGATGGGGGGAGAGGAGCCGGAGAGATGGGGGGAGAGGAGGGGGAGAGATGGGGGGAGAGGAGCCGGAGAGATGGGGGGAGAGGAGCCGGAGAGATGGGGGGAGAGGAGATGGGGAGAGAGGAGCCGGAGAGATGGGGGGAGAGGAGACGGAGAGATGGGGGGAGAGGAGACGGAGAGATGGGGGGAGAGGAGCCGGAGAGATGGGGGGAGAGGAGCCGGAGCGATGGGGGGAGAGGAGCCGGAGAGATGGGGGGAGAGGAGCAGGAGAGATGGGGGGAGAGGAGGGGGAGAGTTGGGGGGAGAGGAGCCGGAGAGATGGGGGGAGAGGAGCCGGAGAGATGGGGGGGAGGAGACGGAGAGATGGGGGGAGAGGAGGGGGAGAGATGGGGGGGAGAGGAGCCGGAGAGATGGGGGGAGAGGAGCCGGAGAGATGGGGCGAGAGGAGCCGGAGAGATGGGGGGAGAGGAGTCGGAGAGATGGGGGGAGACGAGCCGGAGAGATGGGGGGAGAGGAGCCGGAGAGATGGGGGGAGAGGAGCCGGAGAGATGGGGGGAGAGGAGCCGGAGAGATGGGGGGAGAGGAGGGGGAGAGTTGGGGGGAGAGGAGGGGGAGAGATAGGGGGAGAGGAGCCGGAGAGATGGGGGGAGAGGAGCCGGAGAGATGGAGGGAGAGGAGCCGGAGAGATGGGGGGAGAGGAGCCGGAGAGATGGGGGGTGAGGAGCCGGAGAGATGGGGAGAGAGGAGCCGGAGAGATGGGGGGAGAGGAGGGGGAGAGATGGGGGGAGAGGAGGGGGAGAGATGGGGGGAGAGATGGGGGGAGAGGAGCAGGAGAGATGGGGGGAGAGGAGCCGAAGAGATGGGGGGGGAGGAGGGGGAGAGTTGGGGGGAGGGGAGCCGGAGACATGGGGAGAGAGGAGCCGGAGAGATGGGGGGAGAGGAGCCGGAGAGATGGGGGAGAGGAGCCGGAGAGATGGGGGGAGAGGAGCCGGAGAGATGGGGGGAGAGGAGCCGGAGAGATGGGGGGAGAGGAGGGTGAGAGATGGGGGGAGAGGAGGGTGAGAGATGGGGGAGAGGAGGGGGAGAGATGGGGGGAGAGGAGCCGGAGAAATGGGAGGAGAGGAGCCGGAGAGATGGGGGGGGGGGGGGGGGAGGAGTCGGAGAGATGGGGGAGAGGAGCCGGAGAGATGGGGGGAGAGGAGCCGGAGAGATGGGGGAGAGGAGCCGGAGAGATGGGGGAGAGGAGGGGGAGAGATGGGGGAGAGGAGCCGGAGAAATGGGGGGAGAGGAGCCGGAGAGATGGGGAGAGAGGAGACGGAGAGATGGGGAATGGGATTCGATGTTTTGTTGAAGGAGCTCCCTGCAGTTGGAGCTGGTTAACACTAGAGGGCAAGCTGACCCCAACAACCAGGGAAAGGATCACAATTGGTCTGACAACAGGTACAACACTGGGTTAGATACAGAGTAAAGCTCCCTCTACACTGTCCCCCATCAAACATTCCCGGGACAGGTACAGCACGGGGATAGATACACAGTAAAGATCCCTCTACACTGTCCCCATCAAACACTCCCAGGACAGGTACAGCACGGGGTTAGATACAGAGTAAAGCTCCCTCTACACTGTCCCCATCAAACACTCCCAGGACAGTGACAGCACAGGGTTAGATACAGAGTAAAGTTCCCTCTACACTGTCCCCCATCAAACACCCCCAGGACAGGTACAGCACGGGGTTAGATACAGAGTAAAGCTCCCTCTACACTGTCCCCCATCAAACATTCCCGGGACAGGTACAGCACGGGGTTAGATACACAGTAAAGCTCCCTCTACACTGTCCCCATCAAACACTCCCAGGACAGTGACAGCACAGGGTTAGATACAGAGTAAAGTTCCCTCTACACTGTCCCCCATCAAACACCCCCAGGACAGGTACAGCACGGGGTTAGATACAGAGTAAAGCTCCCTCTACACTGTCCCCCATCAAACACTCCCAGGACAGGTACAGCACGGGGTTAGATACAGGGTAAAGCTCCCTCTACACTGTCCCCATCAAACACTCCCAGGACAGGTACAGCACGGGGTTAGATACAGATTAATGCTCCCTCTACACTGTCCCCATCAAACACTCCCAGGACAGGTACAGCACGGGATTAGATACAGAGTAAAGCTCCCTCTACACTGTCCCCATCAAACGCTCCCAGGACAGGTACAGCACGGGTTTAGATACAGATTAAAGCTCCCTCGACACGGTCCCCATCAAACACTCTCAGGACAGGTACAGCACGGGGTTAGATACAGAGTAAAGCTCCCTCTACACTGTCCCCATCAAACACCCCCAGGACAGGTACAGGACGGGGTTAGATACAGAGTAAAGCTCCCTCTACACTGTCCCCATCAAACACTCCCAGGACAGGTACAGCACGGGGTTAGATACAGAGTAAAGCTCCCTCTACACGGTCCCCATCAAACACTCTCAGGACAGGTACAGCACGGGGTTAGATAGAGAGTAAAGCTCCCTCTACACTGTCCCCATCAAACACCCCCAGGACAAGTACAGCACGGGGTTAGAGACAGAGTAAAGCTCCCTCTGCACTGTCCCCATCAAACACTCCCAGGACAGGTACAGCACGGGGTTAGATACAGAGTAAAGCTCCCTCTGCACTGTCCCCAACAAACACTCCCAGGACAGTTACAGCACGGGGTTAGATACAGAGTAAAGCTCCCTCTACACTGTCCCCAACAAACACCCCCAGGACAGGTACAGCACGGGGTTAGGTACAGAGTAAAGCTCCCACTACACTGTCCCCATCAAACACTTCCAGGACAGGTACAGCACGGAGTTAGATACAGAGTAAAGCTCCCTCTTCACTGTCCCCATCAAACACTCCCAGGACAGGTACAGCACGGGGTTAGATACAGAGTAAAGCTCCCTCTACACTGTCCCCATCAAACACTCCCAGGACAGGTACAGCACAGGGTTAGATACAGAGTAAAGCTCCCTCTATACTGTCCCCATCAAACACTCCCAGGACAGGTTCAGCACGGGGTTAGATACAGAGTAAAGCTCCCTCTACACTGTCCCCATCAAACACTCCCAGGACTGGTACAGCACGGGGTTAGATACAGAGTAAAGCTCCCTCTACACTGTCCCCATCAAACACTCCCAGGACAGGTACAGCACAGGGTTAGATACAGAGTAAAGCTCCCTCTATACTGTCCCCATCAAACACTCCCAGGACAGGTTCAGCACGGGGTTAGATACAGAGTAAAGCTCCCTCTACACTGTCCCCATCAAACACTCCCAGGACCGGTACAGCACGGGGTTAGATACAGAGTAAAGCTCCCTCTACACTGTCCCCCATCAAACACCCCCAGGACAGGTACAGCACGGGGTTAGATACAGAGTAAAGCTCCCTCTACACTGTCCCCATCAAACACCCCCAGGACAGGTACAGCACGGGGTGAGATACAGAGTAAAGCTCCCTCTGCACTGTCCCCATCAAACACTCCCAGGACAGGTACAGCACGGGGTTAGATACAGAGTAAAGCTCCCTCTGCACTGTCCCCATCAAACACTCCCAGGACAGTTACAGCACGGGGTTAGATACAGAGAAAAGCTCCCTCTACACTGTCCCCATCAAACACCCCCAGGACAGGTACAGCACGGGGTTAGATACAGAGTAAAGCTCCCTCTGCACTGTCCCCATCAAACACTCCCAGGACAGGTTCAGCACGGGGTTAGATACAGAGTAAAGCTCCCTCTACACTGACCCCATCACATACTCCCAGGACAGGTACAGCACGGGGTAAGATACAGAGTAAAGCTCCCTCTACACTGTCCCCATCGAACACTCCCAGGACAGGTACAGCACGGGGTTAGATAAAGAGTAAAGCTCCCTCTGCACTGTCCCCATCAAACACTCCCAGGACAGGTACAGCACGGGGTTAGATACAGAGTAACGCTCCCTCTACACTGTCCCCATCAAACACTCCCAGGACAGGTACAGCACGGGGTTAGATACAGAGTAAAGCTCCCTCTACACGGTCCCCATCAAACACTCTCAGGACAGGTACAGCACGGGGTTAGATAGAGAGTAAAGCTCCCTCTACACTGTCCCCATCAAACACCCCCAGGACAGGTACAGCACGGGGTTAGAGACAGAGTAAAGCTCCCTCTGCACTGTCCCCATCAAACACTCCCAGGACAGGTACAGCACGGGGTTAGATACAGAGTAAAGCTCCCTCTGCACTGTCCCCAACAAACACTCCCAGGATAGTTACAGCACGGGGTTAGATACAGAGTAAAGCTCCCTCTACACTGTCCCCAACAAACACCCCCAGGACAGGTACAGCACGGGGTTAGATACAGAGTAAAGCTCCCACTACACTGTCCCCATCAAACACTCCCAGGACAGGTACAGCACGGAGTTAGATACAGAGTAAAGCTCCCTCTTCACTGTCCCCATCAAACACTCCCAGGACTGGTACAGCACGGGGTTAGATACAGAGTAAAGCTCCCTCTACACTGTCCCCATCAAACACTCCCAGGACAGGTACAGCACAGGGTTAGATACAGAGTAAAGCTCCCTCTATACTGTCCCCATCAAACACTCCCAGGACAGGTTCAGCACGGGGTTAGATACAGAGTAAAGCTCCCTCTACACTGTCCCCATCAAACACTCCCAGGACCGGTACAGCACGGGGTTAGATACAGAGTAAAGCTCCCTCTACACTGTCCCCCATCAAACACCCCCAGGACAGGTACAGCACGGGGTTAGATACAGAGTAAATCTCCCTCTACACTGTCCCCCATCAAACACCCCCAGGACAGGTACAGCACGGGGTTAGATACAGAGTAACGCTCCCTCTACACTGTCCCCATCAAACACCCCCAGGACAGGTACAGCACGGGGTTAGATACAGAGTAAAGCTCCCTCTGCACTGTCCCCATCAAACACTCCCAGGACAGGTACAGCACGGGGTTAGATACAGAGTAAAGCTCCCTCTACACGGTCCCCATCAAACACTCTCAGGACAGGTACAGCACGGGGTTAGATACAGAGTAAAGCGCCCTCTGCACTGTCCCCATCAAACACTCCCAGGACAGGTTCAGCACGGGGTTAGATACAGAGTAAAGCTCCCTCTACACTGACCCCATCACATACTCCCAGGACAGGTACAGCACGGGGTAAGATACAGAGTAAAGCTCCCTCTACACTGTCCCCATCGAACACTCCCAGGACAGGTACAGCACGGGGTTAGATAAAGAGTGAAGCTCCCTCTGCACTGTCCCCATCAAACACTCCCAGGACAGGTACAGCACGGGGTTAGATACAGAGTAAAGCTCCCTCTACACTGTCCCCATCAAACACTCCCAGGACAGGTACAGCACGGGGTTAGATACAGAGTAAAGCTCCCTCTACACGGTCCCCATCAAACACTCTCAGAACAGGTACAGCACGGGGTTAGATAGAGAGTAAAGCTCCCTCTACACTGTCCCCATCAAACACCCCCAGGACAGGTACAGCACGGGGTTAGAGACAGAGTAAAGCTCCCTCTGCACTGTCCCCATCAAACACTCCCAGGACAGTTACAGCACGGGGTGAGATACAGAGTAAAGCTCCCTCTGCACTGTCCCCATCAAACACTCCCAGGACAGGTACAGCACGGGGTTAGATACAGAGTAAAGCTCCCTCTGCACTGTCCCCATCAAACACTCCCAGGACAGTTACAGCACGGGGTTAGATACAGAGAAAAGCTCCCACTGCACTGTCCCCATCAAACACTCCCAGGACAGGTTCAGCACGGGGTTAGATACAGAGTAAAACTCCCTCTACACTGACCCCATCACATACTCCCAGGACAGGTACAGCACGGGGTAAGATACAGAGTAAAGCTCCCTCTACACTGTCCCCATCGAACACTCCCAGGACAGGTACAGCACGGGGTTAGATAAAGAGTAAAGCTCCCTCTGCACTGTCCCCATCAAACACTCCCAGGACAGGTACAGCACGGGGTTAGATACAGAGTAACGCTCCCTCTACACTGTCCCCATCAAACACTCCCAGGACAGGTACAGCACGGGGTTAGATACAGAGTAAAGCTCCCTCTACACGGTCCCCATCAAACACTCTCAGGACAGGTACAGCACGGGGTTAGATAGAGAGTAAAGCTCCCTCTACACTGTCCCCATCAAACACCCCCAGGACAGGTACAGCACGGGGTTAGAGACAGAGTAAAGCTCCCTCTGCACTGTCCCCATCAAACACTCCCAGGACAGGTACAGCACGGGGTTAGATACAGAGTAAAGCTCCCTCTGCACTGTCCCCAACAAACACTCCCAGGATAGTTACAGCACGGGGTTAGATACAGAGTAAAGCTCCCTCTACACTGTCCCCAACAAACACCCCCAGGACAGGTACAGCACGGGGTTAGATACAGAGTAAAGCTCCCACTACACTGTCCCCATCAAACACACCCAGGACAGGTACAGCACGGAGTTAGATACAGAGTAAAGCTCCCTCTTCACTGTCCCCATGAAACACTCCCAGGACTGGTACAGCACGGGGTTAGATACAGAGTAAAGCTCCCTCTACACTGTCCCCATCAAACACTCCCAGGACAGGTACAGCACAGGGTTAGATACAGAGTAAAGCTCCCTCTATACTGTCCCCATCAAACACTCCCAGGACAGGTTCAGCACGGGGTTAGATACAGAGTAAAGCTCCCTCTACACTGTCCCCATCAAACACTCCCAGGACCGGTACAGCACGGGGTTAGATACAGAGTAAAGCTCCCTCTACACTGTCCCCCATCAAACACCCCCAGGACAGGTACAGCACGGGGTTAGATACAGAGTAAATCTCCCTCTACACTGTCCCCCATCAAACACCCCCAGGACAGGTACAGCACGGGGTTAGATACAGAGTAACGCTCCCTCGACACGGTCCCCATCAAACACTCTCAGGACAGGTACAGCACGGGGTTAGATACAGAGTAAAGCTCCCTCTGCACTGTCCCCATCAAACACTCCCAGGACAGGTTCAGCACGGGGTTAGATACAGAGTAAAGCTCCCTCTACACTGACCCCATCACATACTCCCAGGACAGGTACAGCACGGGGTAAGATACAGAGTAAAGCTCCCTCTACACTGTCCCCATCGAACACTCCCAGAACAGGTACAGCACGGGGTTAGATACAGAGTAAAGCTCCCTCTACACGGTCCCCATCAAACACTCTCAGGACAGGTACAGCACGGGGTTAGATAGAGAGTAAAGCTCCCTCTACACTGTCCCCATCAAACACCCCCAGGACAGGTACAGCACGGGGTTAGAGACAGAGTAAAGCTCCCTCTGCACTGTCCCCATCAAACACTCCCAGGACAGTTACAGCACGGGGTTAGATACAGAGTAAAGCTCCCACTACACTGTCCCCATCAAACACTCCCAGGACAGGTACAGCACGGAGTTAGATACAGAGTAAAGCTCCCTCTTCACTGTCCCCATCAAACACTCCCAGGACAGGTACAGCACGGGGTTAGATACAGAGTAAAGCTCCCTCTTCACTGTCCCCATCAAACACTCCCAGGACAGGTACAGCACGGGGTTAGATACAGAGTAAAGCTCCCTCTATACTGTCCCCATCAAACACTCCCAGGACAGGTTCAGCACGGGGTTATATACAGAGTAAAGCTCCCTCTACACTGTCCCCATCAAACACTCCCAGGACCGGTACAGCACGGGGTTAGATACAGAGTAAAGCTCCCTCTACACTGTCCCCCATCAAACACCCCCAGGACAGGTACAGCATGGGGTTAGATACAGAGTAAATCTCCCTCTACACTGTCCCCCATCAAACACCCCCAGGACAGGTACAGCACGGGGTTAGATACAGAGTAAAGCTCCCTCTACACTGTCCCCATCAAACACTCTCAGGACAGGTACAGCACGGGGTTAGATACAGAGTAACGCTCCCTCTACACTGTCCCCATCAAACACCCCCAGGACAGGTACAGCACGGGGTTAGATACAGAGTAAAGCTCCCTCTGCACTGTCCCCATCAAACACTCCCAGGACAGGTACAGCACGGGGTTAGAGACAGCGTAAAGCTCCCTCTACACTGTCCCCATCAAACACTCTCAGGACAGGTACAGCACGGGGTTAGATACAGAGTAAAGCTCCATCTACACTGTCCCCATCAAACACCCCCAGGACAGGTACAGCACGGGGTTAGATACAGAGTAAAGCTCCCTCTGCACTGTCCCCAACAAACACTCCCAGGACAGGTACAGCACGGGGTTAGATACAGAGTAAAGCTCCCTCTACACTGTCCCCCATCAAACACCCCCAGGACAGGTACAGCACGGGGTTAGATACAGAGTAAATCTCCCTCTACACTGTCCCCCATCAAACACCCCCAGGACAGGTACAGCACGGGGTTAGATACAGAGTAACGCTCCCTCTACACTGTCCCCATCAAACACCCCCAGGACAGGTACAGCACGGGGTTAGATACAGAGTAAAGCTCCCTCTGCACTGTCCCCATCAAACACTCCCAGGACAGGTACAGCACGGGGTTAGATACAGAGTAAAGCTCCCTCTACACGGTCCCCATCAAACACTCTCAGGACAGGTACAGCACGGGGTTAGATACAGAGTAAAGCTCCCTCTGCACTGTCCCCATCAAACACTCCCAGGACAGGTTCAGCACGGGGTTAGATACAGAGTAAAGCTCCCTCTACACTGACCCCATCACATACTCCCAGGACAGGTACAGCACGGGGTAAGATACAGAGTAAAGCTCCCTCTACACTGTCCCCATCGAACACTCCCAGGACAGGTACAGCACGGGGTTAGATAAAGAGTAAAGCTCCCTCTGCACTGTCCCCATCAAACACTCCCAGGACAGGTACAGCACGGGGTTAGATACAGAGTAAAGCTCCCTCTACACGGTCCCCATCAAACACTCTCAGGACAGGTACAGCACGGGGTTAGATACAGAGTAAAGCTCCCTCTGCACTGTCCCCATCAAACACTCCCAGGACAGGTTCAGCACGGGGTTAGATACAGAGTAAAGCTCCCTCTACACTGACCCCATCACATACTCCCAGGACAGGTACAGCACGGGGTAAGATACAGAGTAAAGCTCCCTCTACACTGTCCCCATCGAACACTCCCAGGACAGGTACAGCACGGGGTTAGATAAAGAGTAAAGCTCCCTCTGCACTGTCCCCATCAAACACTCCCAGGACAGGTACAGCACGGGGTTAGATACAGAGTAAAGCTCCCTCTACACTGTCCCCATCAAACACTCCCAGGACAGGTACAGCACGGGGTTAGATACAGAGTAAAGCTCCCTCTACACGGTCCCCATCAAACACTCTCAGGACAGGTACAGCACGGGGTTAGATAGAGAGTAAAGCTCCCTCTACACTGTCCCCATCAAACACGCCCAGGACAGGTACAGCACGGGGTTAGAGACAGAGTAAAGCTCCCTCTGCACTGTCCCCATCAAACACTCCCAGGACAGTTACAGCACGGGGTGAGATACAGAGTAAAGCTCCCTCTGCACTGTCCCCATCAAACACTCCCAGGACAGGTACAGCACGGGGTTAGATACAGAGTAAAGCTCCCTCTGCACTGTCCCCATCAAACACTCCCAGGACAGTTACAGCACGGGGTTAGATACAGAGAAAAGCTCCCTCTGCACTGTCCCCATCAAACACTCCCAGGACAGGTTCAGCACGGGGTTAGATACAGAGTAAAGCTCCCTCTACACTGACCCCATCACATACTCCCAGGACAGGTACAGCACGGGGTAAGATACAGAGTAAAGCTCCCTCTACACTGTCCCCATCGAACACTCCCAGGACAGGTACAGCACGGGGTTAGATAAAGAGTAAAGCTCCCTCTGCACTGTCCCCATCAAACACTCCCAGGACAGGTACAGCACGGGGTTAGATACAGAGTAACGCTCCCTCTACACTGTCCCCATCAAACACTCCCAGGACAGGTACAGCACGGGGTTAGATACAGAGTAAAGCTCCCTCTACACGGTCCCCATCAAACACTCTCAGGACAGGTACAGCACGGGGTTAGATAGAGAGTAAAGCTCCCTCTACACTGTCCCCATCAAACACCCCCAGGACAGGTACAGCACGGGGTTAGAGACAGAGTAAAGCTCCCTCTGCACTGTCCCCATCAAACACTCCCAGGACAGGTACAGCACGGGGTTAGATACAGAGTAAAGCTCCCTCTACACTGTCCCCATCAAACACTCCCAGGACCGGTACAGCACGGGGTTAGAAACAGAGTAAAGCTCCCTCTACACTGTCCCCCATCAAACACCCCCAGGACAGGTACAGCATGGGGTTAGATACAGAGTAAATCTCCCTCTACACTGTCCCCCATCAAACACCCCCAGGACAGGTACAGCACGGGGTTAGATACAGAGTAAAGCTCCCTCTACACTGTCCCCATCAAACACTCTCAGGACAGGTACAGCACGGGGTTAGATACAGAGTAACGCTCCCTCTACACTGTCCCCATCAAACACCTCCAGGACAGGTACAGCACGGGGTTAGATACAGAGTAAAGCTCCCTCTGCACTGTCCCCATCAAACACTCCCAGGACAGGTACAGCACGGGGTTAGAGACAGCGTAAAGCTCCCTCTACACTGTCCCCATCAAACACTCTCAGGACAGGTACAGCACGGGGTTAGATACAGAGTAAAGCTCCATCTACACTGTCCCCATCAAACACCCCCAGGACAGGTACAGCACGGGGTTAGATACAGAGTAAAGCTCCCTCTGCGCTGTCCCCAACAAACACTCCCAGGACAGGTACAGCACGGGGTTAGATACAGAGTAAAGCTCCCCCTGCACTGTGCCCATCAAACACTCCCAGGACAGGTACAGCACGGGGTTAGATACAGAGTAAAGCTCCCTCTACCCTGTCCCCCATCAAACACCCCCAGGACAGGGACAGCACGGGGTTAGATAAAGAGTAAAGCTCCCTCTGCACTGTCCCCATCAAACACTCCCAGGACAGGTACAGCACAGGGTTAGATACAGAGTAAAGCTCCCTCTACACGGTCCCCATCAAACACTCTCAGGACAGGTACAGCACGGGGTTAGATACAGAGTAATGCTCCCTCTACACTGTCCCCATCAAACACCCCCAGGACAGGTACAGCACGGGGTTAGATACAGAGTAAAGCTCCCTCTGCACTGTCCCCATCAAACACTCCCAGGACAGGTACAGCATGGGGTTAGATACAGAGTAAAGCTCCCTCTGCACTGTCCCCATCAAACACTCCCAGGACAGTTACAGCACGGGGTTAGATACAGAGCAAAGCTCCCTCTACGCTGTCCCCATCAAACACTCCCAGGACAGGTACAGCACGGGGTTAGATACAGAGTAAAGCTCCCTCTGCACTGTCCCCATCAAACACTCCCAGGACAGGTACAGCACGGGGTTAGATACAGAGTAAAGCTCTCTCTACACTGTCCCCATCAAACACTCCCAGGACAGGTACAGCACGGGGTTAGATACAGAGTAAAGCTCCCTCGACACTGTCTGCATCAAACACTCCCAGGACAGGTACAGCACGGGGTTAGATACAGAGTAAAGCTCCCTCTACACTGTCCCCATCAAATGCTCCCAGGACAGGTACAGCACGGGGTTAGATACAGAGTAAAGCTCGCTCTACACTGACCCCATCACATACTCCCAGGACAGGTACAGCACGGGGTAAGATACAGAGTAAAGCTCCCTCTACACTGTCCCCATCGAACACTCCCAGGACAGGTACAGCACGGGGTTAGAGAAAGAGTAAAGCTCCCTCTGCACTGTCCCCATCAAACACTCCCAGGACAGGTACAGCACAGGGTTAGATACAGAGTAAAGCTCCCTCTATACTGTCCCCATCAAACACTCCCAGGACAGGTTCAGCACGGGGTTAGATACAGAGTAAAGCTCCCTCTACACTGTCCCCATCAAACACTCCCAGGACCGGTACAGCACGGGGTTAGATACAGAGTAAAGCTCCCTCTACACTGTCCCCCATCAAACACCCCCAGGACAGGTACATCACGGGGTTAGATACAGAGTAAATCTCCCTCTACACTGTCCACCATCAAACACCCCCAGGACAGGTACAGCACGGGGTTAGATACAGAGTAAAGCTCCCTCTACACTGTCCCCATCAAACACTCTCAGAACAGGTACAGCACGGGGTTAGATACAGAGTAACGCTCCCTCTACACTGTCCCCATCAAACACCCCCAGGACAGGTACAGCACGGGGTTAGATACAGAGTAAAGCTCCCTCTGCACTGTCCCCAACAAACACTCCCAGGACAGGTACAGCACGGGGTTAGATACAGAGTAAAGCTCCCCCTGCACTGTGCCCATCAAACACTCCCAGGACAGGTACAGCACGGGGTTAGATACAGAGTAAAGCTCCCTTTACCCTGTCCCCCATCAAACACTCCCAGGACAGTGACAGCACAGGGTTAGATACAGAGTAAAGCTCCCTCTACACTGTCCCCCATCAAACACCCCCAGGACAGGTACAGCACGGGGTTAGATACAGAGTAAAGCTCCCTCTGCACTGTCCCCATCAAACACTCCCAGGACAGGTTCAGCACGGGGTTAGATACAGAGTAAAGCTCCCTCTACACTGACCCCATCACATACTCCCAGGACAGGTACAGCACGGGGTAAGATACAGAGTAAAGCTCCCTCTACACTGTCCCCATCGAACACTCCCAGGACAGGTACAGCACGGGGTTAGATAAAGAGTAAAGCTCCCTCTGCACTGTCCCCATCAAACACTCCCAGGACAGGTACAGCACGGGGTTAGATACAGAGTAAAGCTCCCTCTACACTGTCCCCATCAAACACTCCCAGGACAGGTACAGCACGGGGTTAGATACAGAGTAAAGCTCCCTCTACACGGTCCCCATCAAACACTCTCAGGACAGGTACAGCACGGGGTTAGATAGAGAGTAAAGCTCCCTCTACACTGTCCCCATCAAACACGCCCAGGACAGGTACAGCACGGGGTTAGAGACAGAGTAAAGCTCCCTCTGCACTGTCCCCATCAAACACTCCCAGGACAGTTACAGCACGGGGTGAGATACAGAGTAAAGCTCCCTCTGCACTGTCCCCATCAAAAACTCCCAGGACAGGTACAGCACGGGGTTAGATACAGAGTAAAGCTCCCTCTGCACTGTCCCCATCAAACACTCCCAGGACAGTTACAGCACGGGGTTAGATACAGAGAAAAGCTCCCTCTGCACTGTCCCCATCAAACACTCCCAGGACAGGTTCAGCACGGGGTTAGACACAGAGTAAAGCTCCCTCTACACTGACCCCATCACATACTCCCAGGACAGGTACAGCACGGGGTAAGATACAGAGTAAAGCTCCCTCTACACTGTCCCCATCGAACACTCCCAGGACAGGTACAGCACGGGGTTAGATAAAGAGTAAAGCTCCCTCTGCACTGTCCCCATCAAACACTCCCAGGACAAGTACAGCACGGGGTTAGATACAGAGTAACGCTCCCTCTACACTGTCCCCATCAAACACTCCCAGGACAGGTACAGCACGGGGTTAGATACAAAGTAAAGCTCCCTCTACACGGTCCCCATCAAACACTCTCAGGACAGGTACAGCACGGGGTTAGATAGAGAGTAAAGCTCCCTCTACACTGTCCCCATCAAACACCCCCAGGACAGGTACAGCACGGGGTTAGAGACAGAGTAAAGCTCCCTCTGCACTGTCCCCATCAAACACTCCCAGGACAGGTACAGCACGGGGTTAGATACAGAGTAAAGCTCCCTCTACACTGTCCCCATCAAACACTCCCAGGACCGGTACAGCACGGGGTTAGAAACAGAGTAAAGCTCCCTCTACACTGTCCCCCATCAAACACGCCCAGGACAGGTACAGCATGGGGTTAGATACAGAGTAAATCTCCCTCTACACTGTCCCCCATCAAACACCCCCAGGACAGGTACAGCACGGGGTTAGATACAGAGTAAAGCTCCCTCTACACTGTCCCCATCAAACACTCTCAGGACAGGTACAGCACGGGGTTAGATACAGAGTAACGCTCCCTCTACACTGTCCCCATCAAACACCTCCAGGACAGGTACAGCACGGGGTTAGATACAGAGTAAAGCTCCCTCTGCACTGTCCCCATCAAACACTCCCAGGACAGGTACAGCACGGGGTTAGAGACAGCGTAAAGCTCCCTCTACACTGTCCCCATCAAACACTCTCAGGACAGGTACAGCACGGGGTTAGATACAGAGTAAAGCTCCATCTACACTGTCCCCATCAAACACCCCCAGGACAGGTACAGCACGGGGTTAGATACAGAGTAAAGCTCCCTCTGCGCTGTCCCCAACAAACACTCCCAGGACAGGTACAGCACGGGGTTAGATACAGAGTAAAGCTCCCCCTGCACTGTGCCCATCAAACACTCCCAGGACAGGTACAGCACGGGGTTAGATACAGAGTAAAGCTCCCTCTACCCTGTCCCCCATCAAACACCCCCAGGACAGGGACAGCACGGGGTTAGATAAAGAGTAAAGCTCCCTCTGCACTGTCCCCATCAAACACTCCCAGGACAGGTACAGCACAGGGTTAGATACAGAGTAAAGCTCCCTCTACACGGTCCCCATCAAACACTCTCAGGACAGGTACAGCACGGGGTTAGATACAGAGTAATGCTCCCTCTACACTGTCCCCATCAAACACCCCCAGGACAGGTACAGCACGGGGTTAGATACAGAGTAAAGCTCCCTCTGCACTGTCCCCATCAAACACTCCCAGGACAGGTACAGCATGGGGTTAGATACAGAGTAAAGCTCCCTCTGCACTGTCCCCATCAAACACTCCCAGGACAGTTACAGCACGGGGTTAGATACAGAGCAAAGCTCCCTCTACGCTGTCCCCATCAAACACTCCCAGGACAGGTACAGCACGGGGTTAGATACAGAGTAAAGCTCCCTCTGCACTGTCCCCATCAAACACTCCCAGGACAGGTACAGCACGGGGTTAGATACAGAGTAAAGCTCTCTCTACACTGTCCCCATCAAACACTCCCAGGACAGGTACAGCACGGGGTTAGATACAGAGTAAAGCTCCCTCGACACTGTCTGCATCAAACACTCCCAGGACAGGTACAGCACGGGGTTAGATACAGAGTAAAGCTCCCTCTACACTGTCCCCATCAAATGCTCCCAGGACAGGTACAGCACGGGGTTAGATACAGAGTAAAGCTCGCTCTACACTGACCCCATCACATACTCCCAGGACAGGTACAGCACGGGGTAAGATACAGAGTAAAGCTCCCTCTACACTGTCCCCATCGAACACTCCCAGGACAGGTACAGCACGGGGTTAGATAAAGAGTAAAGCTCCCTCTGCACTGTCCCCATCAAACACTCCCAGGACAAGTACAGCACGGGGTTAGATACAGAGTAACGCTCCCTCTACACTGTCCCCATCAAACACTCCCAGGACAGGTACAGCACGGGGTTAGATACAAAGTAAAGCTCCCTCTACACGGTCCCCATCAAACACTCTCAGGACAGGTACAGCACGGGGTTAGATAGAGAGTAAAGCTCCCTCTACACTGTCCCCATCAAACACCCCCAGGACAGGTACAGCACGGGGTTAGAGACAGAGTAAAGCTCCCTCTGCACTGTCCCCATCAAACACTCCCAGGACAGGTACAGCACGGGGTTAGATACAGAGTAAAGCTCCCTCTACACTGTCCCCATCAAACACTCCCAGGACCGGTACAGCACGGGGTTAGAAACAGAGTAAAGCTCCCTCTACACTGTCCCCCATCAAACACGCCCAGGACAGGTACAGCATGGGGTTAGATACAGAGTAAATCTCCCTCTACACTGTCCCCCATCAAACACCCCCAGGACAGGTACAGCACGGGGTTAGATACAGAGTAAAGCTCCCTCTACACTGTCCCCATCAAACACTCTCAGGACAGGTACAGCACGGGGTTAGATACAGAGTAACGCTCCCTCTACACTGTCCCCATCAAACACCTCCAGGACAGGTACAGCACGGGGTTAGATACAGAGTAAAGCTCCCTCTGCACTGTCCCCATCAAACACTCCCAGGACAGGTACAGCACGGGGTTAGAGACAGCGTAAAGCTCCCTCTACACTGTCCCCATCAAACACTCTCAGGACAGGTACAGCACGGGGTTAGATACAGAGTAAAGCTCCATCTACACTGTCCCCATCAAACACCCCCAGGACAGGTACAGCACGGGGTTAGATACAGAGTAAAGCTCCCTCTGCGCTGTCCCCAACAAACACTCCCAGGACAGGTACAGCACGGGGTTAGATACAGAGTAAAGCTCCCCCTGCACTGTGCCCATCAAACACTCCCAGGACAGGTACAGCACGGGGTTAGATACAGAGTAAAGCTCCCTCTACCCTGTCCCCCATCAAACACCCCCAGGACAGGGACAGCACGGGGTTAGATAAAGAGTAAAGCTCCCTCTGCACTGTCCCCATCAAACACTCCCAGGACAGGTACAGCACAGGGTTAGATACAGAGTAAAGCTCCCTCTACACGGTCCCCATCAAACACTCTCAGGACAGGTACAGCACGGGGTTAGATACAGAGTAATGCTCCCTCTACACTGTCCCCATCAAACACCCCCAGGACAGGTACAGCACGGGGTTAGATACAGAGTAAAGCTCCCTCTGCACTGTCCCCATCAAACACTCCCAGGACAGGTACAGCATGGGGTTAGATACAGAGTAAAGCTCCCTCTGCACTGTCCCCATCAAACACTCCCAGGACAGTTACAGCACGGGGTTAGATACAGAGCAAAGCTCCCTCTACGCTGTCCCCATCAAACACTCCCAGGACAGGTACAGCACGGGGTTAGATACAGAGTAAAGCTCCCTCTGCACTGTCCCCATCAAACACTCCCAGGACAGGTACAGCATGGGGTTAGATACAGAGTAAAGCTCTCTCTACACTGTCCCCATCAAACACTCCCAGGACAGGTACAGCACGGGGTTAGATACAGAGTAAAGCTCCCTCGACACTGTCTGCATCAAACACTCCCAGGACAGGTACAGCACGGGGTTAGATACAGAGTAAAGCTCCCTCTACACTGTCCCCATCAAATGCTCCCAGGACAGGTACAGCACGGGGTTAGATACAGAGTAAAGCTCGCTCTACACTGACCCCATCACATACTCCCAGGACAGGTACAGCACGGGGTAAGATACAGAGTAAAGCTCCCTCTACACTGTCCCCATCGAACACTCCCAGGACAGGTACAGCACGGGGTTAGAGAAAGAGTAAAGCTCCCTCTGCACTGTCCCCATCAAACACTCCCAGGACAGGTACAGCACAGGGTTAGATACAGAGTAAAGCTCCCTCTATACTGTCCCCATCAAACACTCCCAGGACAGGTTCAGCACGGGGTTAGATACAGAGTAAAGCTCCCTCTACACTGTCCCCATCAAACACTCCCAGGACCGGTACAGCACGGGGTTAGATACAGAGTAAAGCTCCCTCTACACTGTCCCCCATCAAACACCCCCAGGACAGGTACATCACGGGGTTAGATACAGAGTAAATCTCCCTCTACACTGTCCACCATCAAACACCCCCAGGACAGGTACAGCACGGGGTTAGATACAGAGTAAAGCTCCCTCTACACTGTCCCCATCAAACACTCTCAGAACAGGTACAGCACGGGGTTAGATACAGAGTAACGCTCCCTCTACACTGTCCCCATCAAACACCCCCAGGACAGGTACAGCACGGGGTTAGATACAGAGTAAAGCTCCCTCTGCACTGTCCCCAACAAACACTCCCAGGACAGGTACAGCACGGGGTTAGATACAGAGTAAAGCTCCCTCTACACTGTCCCCGTCAAACACTCACAGGACAAGTACAGCACGGGGTTAGATACAGAGTAAAGCTCCCCCTGCACTGTGCCCATCAAACACTCCCAGGAGAGGTACAGCACGGGGTTAGATACAGAGTAAAGCTCCCTTTACCCTGTCCCCCATCAAACACTCCCAGGACAGGTACAGCACGGGGTTAGATACAGATTAATGCTCCCTCTACACTGTCCCCATCAAACACTCCCAGGACAGGGACAGCACGGGGTTAGATAAAGAGTAAAGCTCCCTCTGCACTGTCCCCATCAAACACTCCCAGGACAGGTACAGCACGGGGTTAGATACAGAGTAAAGCTCCCTCTACACGGTCCCCATCAAACACTCTCAGGACAGGTACAGCACGGGGTTAGATACAGAGTAAAGCTCCCTCTACACTGTCCCCATCAAACACCCCCAGGACAGGTACAGCACGGGGTTAGATACAGAGTAAAGCTCCCTCTGCACTGTCCCCATCAAACACTCCCAGGACAGGTACAGCATGGGGTTAGATACAGAGTAAAGCTCCCTCTGCACTGTCCCCATCAAACACTCCCAGGACAGTTACAGCACGGAGTTAGATACAGAGTAAAGCTCCCTCTACACTGTCCCCATCAAACACCCCCAGGACAGGTACAGCACGGGGTTAGAGACAGAGTAAAGCTCCCTCTGCACTGTCCCCATCAAACACTCCCAGGACAGGTACAGCACGGGGTTAGATACAGAGTAAAGCTCTCTCTACACTGTCCCCATCAAACACTCCCAGGACAGGTACAGCACGGGGTTAGATACAGAGTAAAGCTCCCTCGACACTGTCTGCATCAAACACTCCCAGGACAGGTACAGCACGGGGTTAGATACAGAGTAAAGCTCCCTCTACACTGTCCCCATCAAACGCTCCCAGGACAGGTACAGCACGGAGTTAGGTACAGAGTAAAGCTCCCTCTGCACTGTCCCCATCAAACACACCAAGGACAGGTACAGCACGGGGTTAGATACAGAGTAAAGCTCCCTCTACACTGTCCCCATCAAACACTCCCAGGACAGGTACAGCACGGGGTTAGATACAGAGTAAAGCTCCCTCTGCACTGTCCCCATCAAACACACCAAGGACAGGTACAGCACGGGATTAGATACAGAGTAAAGCTCCCTCTACACTGTCCCCATCAAACACCCCCAGGACAGGTACAGCACAGAGTGAGATACAGAGTAAAGCTCCCTCTGCCCTGTCCCCATCAAACACTCCCAGGACAGGTACAGCACGGGGTTAGATACAGAGTAAAGCTCCCTCTACACTGTCCCCATCAAACACTCCCAGGACAGGTACAGCACGGGGTTAGATACAGAGTAAAGCTCCCTCTACACTGTCCCCATCAAACACTCCCAGGACAGGTACAGCACGGGGTTAGATACAGAGTAAAGCTCCCTCTGCACTGTCCCCATCAAACACTCCCAGGACAGGTACAGCACGGGGTTAGATACAGAGTAAAGCTCTCTCTACACTGTCCCCATCAAACACTCCCAGGACAGGAACAGCACGGGGTTAGATACAGAGTAATGCTCCCTCTACACTGTCCCCATCAAACACCCCCAGGACAGGTACAGCACGGGGTTAGATACAGAGTAAAGCTCCCTCTGCACTGTCCCCATCAAACACTCCCAGGACAGGTACAGCATGGGGTTAGATACAGAGTAAAGCTCCCTCTGCACTGTCCCCATCAAACACTCCCAGGACAGTTACAGCACGGGGTTAGATACAGAGCAAAGCTCCCTCTACGCTGTCCCCATCAAACACTCCCAGGACAGGTACAGCACGGGGTTAGATACAGAGTAAAGCTCCCTCTGCACTGTCCCCATCAAACACTCCCAGGACAGGTACAGCACGGGGTTAGATACAGAGTAAAGCTCTCTCTACACTGTCCCCATCAAACACTCCCAGGACAGGTACAGCACGGGGTTAGATACAGAGTAAAGCTCCCTCGACACTGTCTGCATCAAACACTCCCAGGACAGGTACAGCACGGGGTTAGATACAGAGTAAAGCTCCCTCTACACTGTCCCCATCAAATGCTCCCAGGACAGGTACAGCACGGGGTTAGATACAGAGTAAAGCTCGCTCTACACTGACCCCATCACATACTCCCAGGACAGGTACAGCACGGGGTAAGATACAGAGTAAAGCTCCCTCTACACTGTCCCCATCGAACACTCCCAGGACAGGTACAGCACGGGGTTAGAGAAAGAGTAAAGCTCCCTCTGCACTGTCCCCATCAAACACTCCCAGGACAGGTACAGCACAGGGTTAGATACAGAGTAAAGCTCCCTCTATACTGTCCCCATCAAACACTCCCAGGACAGGTTCAGCACGGGGTTAGATACAGAGTAAAGCTCCCTCTACACTGTCCCCATCAAACACTCCCAGGACCGGTACAGCACGGGGTTAGATACAGAGTAAAGCTCCCTCTACACTGTCCCCCATCAAACACCCCCAGGACAGGTACATCACGGGGTTAGATACAGAGTAAATCTCCCTCTACACTGTCCACCATCAAACACCCCCAGGACAGGTACAGCACGGGGTTAGATACAGAGTAAAGCTCCCTCTACACTGTCCCCATCAAACACTCTCAGAACAGGTACAGCACGGGGTTAGATACAGAGTAACGCTCCCTCTACACTGTCCCCATCAAACACCCCCAGGACAGGTACAGCACGGGGTTAGATACAGAGTAAAGCTCCCTCTGCACTGTCCCCAACAAACACTCCCAGGACAGGTACAGCACGGGGTTAGATACAGAGTAAAGCTCCCCCTGCACTGTGCCCATCAAACACTCCCAGGACAGGTACAGCACGGGGTTAGATACAGAGTAAAGCTCCCTTTACCCTGTCCCCCATCAAACACTCCCAGGACAGTGACAGCACAGGGTTAGATACAGAGTAAAGCTCCCTCTACACTGTCCCCCATCAAACACCCCCAGGACAGGTACAGCACGGGGTTAGATACAGAGTAAAGCTCCCTCTACACTGTCCCCCATCAAACACTCCCAGGACAGGTACAGCACGGGGTTAGATACAGAGTAAAGCTCCCTCTACACTGTCCCCATCAAACACTCCCAGGACAGGTACAGCACGGGGTTAGATACAGATTAATGCTCCCTCTACACTGTCCCCATCAAACACTCCCAGGACAGGGACAGCACGGGGTTAGATAAAGAGTAAAGCTCCCTCTGCACTGTCCCCATCAAACACTCCCAGGACAGGTACAGCACGGGGTTAGATACAGAGTAAAGCTCCCTCTACACGGTCCCCATCAAACACTCTCAGGACAGGTACAGCACGGGGTTAGATACAGAGTAAAGCTCCCTCTACACTGTCCCCATCAAACACCCCCAGGACAGGTACAGCACGGGGTTAGATACAGAGTAAAGCTCCCTCTGCACTGTCCCCATCAAACACTCCCAGGACAGGTACAGCATGGGGTTAGATACAGAGTAAAGCTCCCTCTGCACTGTCCCCATCAAACACTCCCAGGACAGTTACAGCACGGGGTTAGATACAGAGTAAAGCTCCCTCTACACTGTCCCCATCAAACACCCCCAGGACAGGTACAGCACGGGGTTAGAGACAGAGTAAAGCTCCCTCTGCACTGTCCCCATCAAACACTCCCAGGACAGGTACAGCACGGGGTTAGATACAGAGTAAAGCTCTCTCTACACTGTCCCCATCAAACACTCCCAGGACAGGTACAGCACGGGGTTAGATACAGAGTAAAGCTCCCTCGACACTGTCTGCATCAAACACTCCCAGGACAGGTACAGCACGGGGTTAGATACAGAGTAAAGCTCCCTCTACACTGTCCCCATCAAACGCTCCCAGGACAGGTACAGCACGGAGTTAGGTACAGAGTAAAGCTCCCTCTGCACTGTCCCCATCAAACACACCCAGGACAGGTACAGCACGGGGTTAGATACAGAGTAAAGCTCCCTCTACACTGTCCCCATCAAACACTCCCAGGACAGGTACAGCACGGGGTTAGATACAGAGTAAAGCTCCCTCTACACTGTCCCCATCAAACACTCCCAGGACAGGTACAGCACGGGGTTAGATACAGAGTAAAGCTCCCTCTACACTGTCCCCATCAAACACTCCCAGGACCGGTACAGCACGGGGTTAGATACAGAGTAAAGCTCCCTCTACACTGTCCCCCATCAAACACGCCCAGGACAGGTACAGCATGGGGTTAGATACAGAGTAAATCTCCCTCTACACTGTCCCCCATCAAACACCCCCAGGACAGGTACAGCACGGGGTTAGATACAGAGTAAAGCTCCCTCTACACTGTCCCCATCAAACACTCTCAGGACAGGTACAGCACGGGGTTAGATACAGAGTAACGCTCCCTCTACACTGTCCCCATCAAACACCTCCAGGACAGGTACAGCACGGGGTTAGATACAGAGTAAAGCTCCCTCTGCACTGTCCCCATCAAACACTCCCAGGACAGGTACAGCACGGGGTTAGAGACAGCGTAAAGCTCCCTCTACACTGTCCCCATCAAACACTCTCAGGACAGGTACAGCACGGGGTTAGATACAGAGTAAAGCTCCATCTACACTGTCCCCATCAAACACCCCCAGGACAGGTACAGCACGGGGTTAGATACAGAGTAAAGCTCCCTCTGCGCTGTCCCCAACAAACACTCCCAGGACAGGTACAGCACGGGGTTAGATACAGAGTAAAGCTCCCCCTGCACTGTGCCCATCAAACACTCCCAGGACAGGTACAGCACGGGGTTAGATACAGAGTAAAGCTCCCTCTACCCTGTCCCCCATCAAACACCCCCAGGACAGGGACAGCACGGGGTTAGATAAAGAGTAAAGCTCCCTCTGCACTGTCCCCATCAAACACTCCCAGGACAGGTACAGCACAGGGTTAGATACAGAGTAAAGCTCCCTCTACACGGTCCCCATCAAACACTCTCAGGACAGGTACAGCACGGGGTTAGATACAGAGTAATGCTCCCTCTACACTGTCCCCATCAAACACCCCCAGGACAGGTACAGCACGGGGTTAGATACAGAGTAAAGCTCCCTCTGCACTGTCCCCATCAAACACTCCCAGGACAGGTACAGCATGGGGTTAGATACAGAGTAAAGCTCCCTCTGCACTGTCCCCATCAAACACTCCCAGGACAGTTACAGCACGGGGTTAGATACAGAGCAAAGCTCCCTCTACGCTGTCCCCATCAAACACTCCCAGGACAGGTACAGCACGGGGTTAGATACAGAGTAAAGCTCCCTCTGCACTGTCCCCATCAAACACTCCCAGGACAGGTACAGCATGGGGTTAGATACAGAGTAAAGCTCTCTCTACACTGTCCCCATCAAACACTCCCAGGACAGGTACAGCACGGGGTTAGATACAGAGTAAAGCTCCCTCGACACTGTCTGCATCAAACACTCCCAGGACAGGTACAGCACGGGGTTAGATACAGAGTAAAGCTCCCTCTACACTGTCCCCATCAAATGCTCCCAGGACAGGTACAGCACGGGGTTAGATACAGAGTAAAGCTCGCTCTACACTGACCCCATCACATACTCCCAGGACAGGTACAGCACGGGGTAAGATACAGAGTAAAGCTCCCTCTACACTGTCCCCATCGAACACTCCCAGGACAGGTACAGCACGGGGTTAGAGAAAGAGTAAAGCTCCCTCTGCACTGTCCCCATCAAACACTCCCAGGACAGGTACAGCACAGGGTTAGATACAGAGTAAAGCTCCCTCTATACTGTCCCCATCAAACACTCCCAGGACAGGTTCAGCACGGGGTTAGATACAGAGTAAAGCTCCCTCTACACTGTCCCCATCAAACACTCCCAGGACCGGTACAGCACGGGGTTAGATACAGAGTAAAGCTCCCTCTACACTGTCCCCCATCAAACACCCCCAGGACAGGTACATCACGGGGTTAGATACAGAGTAAATCTCCCTCTACACTGTCCACCATCAAACACCCCCAGGACAGGTACAGCACGGGGTTAGATACAGAGTAAAGCTCCCTCTACACTGTCCCCATCAAACACTCTCAGAACAGGTACAGCACGGGGTTAGATACAGAGTAACGCTCCCTCTACACTGTCCCCATCAAACACCCCCAGGACAGGTACAGCACGGGGTTAGATACAGAGTAAAGCTCCCTCTGCACTGTCCCCAACAAACACTCCCAGGACAGGTACAGCACGGGGTTAGATACAGAGTAAAGCTCCCTCTACACTGTCCCCGTCAAACACTCACAGGACAAGTACAGCACGGGGTTAGATACAGAGTAAAGCTCCCCCTGCACTGTGCCCATCAAACACTCCCAGGAGAGGTACAGCACGGGGTTAGATACAGAGTAAAGCTCCCTTTACCCTGTCCCCCATCAAACACTCCCAGGACAGGTACAGCACGGGGTTAGATACAGATTAATGCTCCCTCTACACTGTCCCCATCAAACACTCCCAGGACAGGGACAGCACGGGGTTAGATAAAGAGTAAAGCTCCCTCTGCACTGTCCCCATCAAACACTCCCAGGACAGGTACAGCACGGGGTTAGATACAGAGTAAAGCTCCCTCTACACGGTCCCCATCAAACACTCTCAGGACAGGTACAGCACGGGGTTAGATACAGAGTAAAGCTCCCTCTACACTGTCCCCATCAAACACCCCCAGGACAGGTACAGCACGGGGTTAGATACAGAGTAAAGCTCCCTCTGCACTGTCCCCATCAAACACTCCCAGGACAGGTACAGCATGGGGTTAGATACAGAGTAAAGCTCCCTCTGCACTGTCCCCATCAAACACTCCCAGGACAGTTACAGCACGGAGTTAGATACAGAGTAAAGCTCCCTCTACACTGTCCCCATCAAACACCCCCAGGACAGGTACAGCACGGGGTTAGAGACAGAGTAAAGCTCCCTCTGCACTGTCCCCATCAAACACTCCCAGGACAGGTACAGCACGGGGTTAGATACAGAGTAAAGCTCTCTCTACACTGTCCCCATCAAACACTCCCAGGACAGGTACAGCACGGGGTTAGATACAGAGTAAAGCTCCCTCGACACTGTCTGCATCAAACACTCCCAGGACAGGTACAGCACGGGGTTAGATACAGAGTAAAGCTCCCTCTACACTGTCCCCATCAAACGCTCCCAGGACAGGTACAGCACGGAGTTAGGTACAGAGTAAAGCTCCCTCTGCACTGTCCCCATCAAACACACCAAGGACAGGTACAGCACGGGGTTAGATACAGAGTAAAGCTCCCTCTACACTGTCCCCATCAAACACTCCCAGGACAGGTACAGCACGGGGTTAGATACAGAGTAAAGCTCCCTCTGCACTGTCCCCATCAAACACACCAAGGACAGGTACAGCACGGGATTAGATACAGAGTAAAGCTCCCTCTACACTGTCCCCATCAAACACCCCCAGGACAGGTACAGCACAGAGTGAGATACAGAGTAAAGCTCCCTCTGCCCTGTCCCCATCAAACACTCCCAGGACAGGTACAGCACGGGGTTAGATACAGAGTAAAGCTCCCTCTACACTGTCCCCATCAAACACTCCCAGGACAGGTACAGCACGGGGTTAGATACAGAGTAAAGCTCCCTCTACACTGTCCCCATCAAACACTCCCAGGACAGGTACAGCACGGGGTTAGATACAGAGTAAAGCTCCCTCTGCACTGTCCCCATCAAACACTCCCAGGACAGGTACAGCACGGGGTTAGATACAGAGTAAAGCTCTCTCTACACTGTCCCCATCAAACACTCCCAGGACAGGAACAGCACGGGGTTAGATACAGAGTAATGCTCCCTCTACACTGTCCCCATCAAACACCCCCAGGACAGGTACAGCACGGGGTTAGATACAGAGTAAAGCTCCCTCTGCACTGTCCCCATCAAACACTCCCAGGACAGGTACAGCATGGGGTTAGATACAGAGTAAAGCTCCCTCTGCACTGTCCCCATCAAACACTCCCAGGACAGTTACAGCACGGGGTTAGATACAGAGCAAAGCTCCCTCTACGCTGTCCCCATCAAACACTCCCAGGACAGGTACAGCACGGGGTTAGATACAGAGTAAAGCTCCCTCTGCACTGTCCCCATCAAACACTCCCAGGACAGGTACAGCACGGGGTTAGATACAGAGTAAAGCTCTCTCTACACTGTCCCCATCAAACACTCCCAGGACAGGTACAGCACGGGGTTAGATACAGAGTAAAGCTCCCTCGACACTGTCTGCATCAAACACTCCCAGGACAGGTACAGCACGGGGTTAGATACAGAGTAAAGCTCCCTCTACACTGTCCCCATCAAATGCTCCCAGGACAGGTACAGCACGGGGTTAGATACAGAGTAAAGCTCGCTCTACACTGACCCCATCACATACTCCCAGGACAGGTACAGCACGGGGTAAGATACAGAGTAAAGCTCCCTCTACACTGTCCCCATCGAACACTCCCAGGACAGGTACAGCACGGGGTTAGAGAAAGAGTAAAGCTCCCTCTGCACTGTCCCCATCAAACACTCCCAGGACAGGTACAGCACAGGGTTAGATACAGAGTAAAGCTCCCTCTATACTGTCCCCATCAAACACTCCCAGGACAGGTTCAGCACGGGGTTAGATACAGAGTAAAGCTCCCTCTACACTGTCCCCATCAAACACTCCCAGGACCGGTACAGCACGGGGTTAGATACAGAGTAAAGCTCCCTCTACACTGTCCCCCATCAAACACCCCCAGGACAGGTACATCACGGGGTTAGATACAGAGTAAATCTCCCTCTACACTGTCCACCATCAAACACCCCCAGGACAGGTACAGCACGGGGTTAGATACAGAGTAAAGCTCCCTCTACACTGTCCCCATCAAACACTCTCAGAACAGGTACAGCACGGGGTTAGATACAGAGTAACGCTCCCTCTACACTGTCCCCATCAAACACCCCCAGGACAGGTACAGCACGGGGTTAGATACAGAGTAAAGCTCCCTCTGCACTGTCCCCAACAAACACTCCCAGGACAGGTACAGCACGGGGTTAGATACAGAGTAAAGCTCCCCCTGCACTGTGCCCATCAAACACTCCCAGGACAGGTACAGCACGGGGTTAGATACAGAGTAAAGCTCCCTTTACCCTGTCCCCCATCAAACACTCCCAGGACAGTGACAGCACAGGGTTAGATACAGAGTAAAGCTCCCTCTACACTGTCCCCCATCAAACACCCCCAGGACAGGTACAGCACGGGGTTAGATACAGAGTAAAGCTCCCTCTACACTGTCCCCCATCAAACACTCCCAGGACAGGTACAGCACGGGGTTAGATACAGAGTAAAGCTCCCTCTACACTGTCCCCATCAAACACTCCCAGGACAGGTACAGCACGGGGTTAGATACAGATTAATGCTCCCTCTACACTGTCCCCATCAAACACTCCCAGGACAGGGACAGCACGGGGTTAGATAAAGAGTAAAGCTCCCTCTGCACTGTCCCCATCAAACACTCCCAGGACAGGTACAGCACGGGGTTAGATACAGAGTAAAGCTCCCTCTACACGGTCCCCATCAAACACTCTCAGGACAGGTACAGCACGGGGTTAGATACAGAGTAAAGCTCCCTCTACACTGTCCCCATCAAACACCCCCAGGACAGGTACAGCACGGGGTTAGATACAGAGTAAAGCTCCCTCTGCACTGTCCCCATCAAACACTCCCAGGACAGGTACAGCATGGGGTTAGATACAGAGTAAAGCTCCCTCTGCACTGTCCCCATCAAACACTCCCAGGACAGTTACAGCACGGGGTTAGATACAGAGTAAAGCTCCCTCTACACTGTCCCCATCAAACACCCCCAGGACAGGTACAGCACGGGGTTAGAGACAGAGTAAAGCTCCCTCTGCACTGTCCCCATCAAACACTCCCAGGACAGGTACAGCACGGGGTTAGATACAGAGTAAAGCTCTCTCTACACTGTCCCCATCAAACACTCCCAGGACAGGTACAGCACGGGGTTAGATACAGAGTAAAGCTCCCTCGACACTGTCTGCATCAAACACTCCCAGGACAGGTACAGCACGGGGTTAGATACAGAGTAAAGCTCCCTCTACACTGTCCCCCATCAAACGCTCCCAGGACAGGTACAGCACGGAGTTAGGTACAGAGTAAAGCTCCCTCTGCACTGTCCCCATCAAACACACCCAGGACAGGTACAGCACGGGGTTAGATACAGAGTAAAGCTCCCTCTACACTGTCCCCATCAAACACTCCCAGGACAGGTACAGCACGGGGTTAGATACAGAGTAAAGCTCCCTCTACACTGTCCCCATCAAACACTCCCAGGACAGGTACAGCACGGGGTTAGATACAGAGTAAAGCTCCCTCTACACTGTCCCCATCAAACACTCCCAGGACAGGTACAGCACGGGGTTAGATACAGAGTAAAGCTCCCTCTGCACTGTCCCCATCAAACACACCAAGGACAGGTACAGCACGGGGTTAGATACAGAGTAAAGCTCCCTCTACACTGTCCCCCATCAAACACTCCCAGGACAGGTACAGCACGGGGTTAGATACAGAGTAAAGCTCCCTCTACACTGTCCCCATCAAACACTCCCAGGACAGGTACAGCACGGGGTTAGATACAGAGTAAAGCTCCCTCTGCACTGTCCCCATCAAACACACCAAGGACAGGTACAGCACGGGATTAGATACAGAGTAAAGCTCCCTCTACACTGTCCCCATCAAACACCCCCAGGACAGGTACAGCACAGAGTGAGATACAGAGTAAAGCTCCCTCTGCCCTGTCCCCATCAAACACTCCCAGGACAGGTACAGCACGGGGTTAGATACAGAGTAAAGCTCCCTCTACACTGTCCCCATCAAACACTCCCAGGACAGGTACAGCACGGGGTTAGATACAGAGTAAAGCTCCCTCTACACTGTCCCCATCAAACACTCCCAGGACAGGTACAGCACGGGGTTAGATACAGAGTAAAGCTCCCTCTGCACTGTCCCCATCAAACACTCCCAGGACAGGTACAGCACGGGGTTAGATACAGAGTAAAGCTCTCTCTACACTGTCCCCCATCAAACACTCCCAGGACAGGAACAGCACGGGGTTAGATACAGAGTAAAACTCCCTCTACACTGTCCCCATCAAACACTCCCAGGACAGGTACAGCACGGGGTTAGATACAGAGTAAAGCTCCCTCGACACTGTCCCCCATCAAACACTCCCAGGACAGGTACAGTACGGGGTTAGATACAGAGTAAAGCTCCCTCTACACTGTCCCCCATCAAACACTCCCAGGACAGGTACAGCACAGAGTGAGATACAGAGTAAATCTCCCTCTGCCCTGTCCCCATCAAACACTCCCAGGACAGGTACAGCACGGGGTTAGATACAGAGTAAAGCTCCCTCTACACTGTCGCCATCAAACACTCCCAGGACAGGTACAGCACGGGGTTAGATACAGAGTAAAGCTCCCTCTACACTGTCCCCATCAAACACTCCCAGGACAGGTACAGCACGGGGTTAGATACAGAGTAAAGCTCCCTCTACACTGTCCCCATCAAACACTCCCAGGACAGGTACAGCACGGGGTTAGATACAGAGTAAAGCTCAGAGTAATCCTCATTTCAATCAGGTTTGAGTGGTTTGTAATTTAGAATCATAATTAAAACGGGCTTTGTACAAACACACAGCCTGACTGATAATGTAGCTTCCGGGGTTAATCGCTCCCAGCAAATCTCGCTCCAGGAGCTGGGAATACACGCACCTCCCTCGCACGCACCTTCCCTCACTCTCTCCTCTCCCTCGCATGTACCCTCCCCCTCCCTCGCGCCCACCAATCCCCCCTCACTGACACCCACCCACGTCCTGACCACACTCTCCCCCTGCGCCACCCCCACTCCCGGACTCTGTCCCTCATCGTTCGGGGTGTTTTGGGGGGAGGAGTGTGGGGAGGGGGTAAAGCAGACGGTTCTCCCCCGGGGGGAGTACGTGAGCAGCCCTGTCACTCACACTTTCTGCAGCAAGGTCTCTCGGGAAGCATTGTGGGCGAGGATATTGGTCGCCAACTTGAATAGTTCCTCAGTCCAGACCTGCAGAGGGGGGAGGGGGAGGGGGAGGGGGGGAGGGGGGGGGGGGAAGGGGGGAGGGGGGGGGGGAAGGGGGGGAGGGGGGGGAGGGGGGGAGGAGGGGGGAGGGGGAGGAGGGGAGGAGGTGGGGGAGGGGGGGAGGAGGGGAGGAGGGGGGGGGAGGAGGGGAGGAGGGGGGGAGGGGGGAGGGGGAGGAGGGAGGGGGAGGGAGGGAGGGGAGAGGGAGGGGAAGGGAGGGAGGGGGAGGGAGGGAGGGGGAGGGGGGAGGGGGAGGGAGGAGGGGGAGGGGGAGGGAGGGGAAGGGAGGGAGGGGGAGGGAGGGAGGGGGAGGGGGGAGGGGGAGGGGGGAGGTAGGGGGGAGGGGGAGGGGGAGGGGGGAGGGAGGGGAGGGGGGGAGGGAGGAGAGGGGGGGGAGGGAGGGAGGGGGGAGGGAGGGGGTGGAGAGGGAGGGAGGGAGGGGGAGGGGGGGGTGAGGGTGGGGGGTGTGAGAGGTGGGGGGAGTGGAGGGGGGGTGAGAGGTGGGGGTGAGGGGGGGGGTGAGAGGTGGGGGGGGTGAGAGGTGGGGTGGGGGGGGGTGGAGGTGGGGGGGTGAGAGGTGGGGGGGGGTGGGTGAGAGGTGGGGGGGTGAGAGGTGGGGGGGTG
>NW_027308897.1:35525-50525 GCF_047496885.1 Scyliorhinus torazame
CCTCCTGCTCTGCCTCCCACTCCTGCAGGATCTCTTCCAGGTTGAACCGGCGACGGTAACTGACGAAGAAAGTGTTCACCTGGGCCAGCGTCTTGTTGCCGATCACTTCCGCAATGGCCTGGAAATTCCGCCCATATTTACGGATTCCTGAACATAGAAACATTTTGGGATTTTTTTTCCTCTGGGGTGTGGGTGGGGCAATTTCCATCTTCCAACATACCGACCCCCCCCCCCCCCCCCCCCAAACCAAACAGAGAGCGTCGCCCCGCCCCGGTGCCGAGGAGATGGGGGCAACTGGTGCCCATGTCCACAGCCCTGAGGGGCCGAGTCGGCTTTCACTTCTACCCACTTCCCCTAAAGCCTCTCAACTTCAGACAACACAACATGGATTCGGGGGAATGGGGGTGAAACAGCAACGTCTCCCCTGACAGGTCAACTCAAGCACCATCTAGTACATGAACGGACGCAGCCTGGCAGCCTGACTGAGATCCCTCACTGGGAGGTGCACTGGAGTAAGACGCTGTCAATCTAACTAGATAAGGATGCGGAGCCTGCACGATTCAAGGAGAGGCGTGGATACCTTGAACAGCGAGCAGCTGCTCTTCGGACGTCCAGCGAGCGTTCAGCTTCGGCGTGGTCTGTGGAGGTGGAGAAGGAGAGAGGGAGTGTTACAATAGCGTTCACTGAGAAACAAACCACACTGGTCAACACTTCAGCGCTAACAGTGAAGTCGCTGCCATTCCTCAAACATCTCCCACCCTCACCAGACACCCCAAAACGATGCACGGCTTGGAAGGACATTTGAAAAGTAGCGGCTGCTGTAGCAGTGCGGCACTCCCTCAGTACTGACCCTCTGACAGTGCAGCACTCCCTCAGTACTGACCCTCTGACAGTGCACCACTCCCTCAGTACTGACCCTCTGACAGTGCGGCACTCCCTCAGTACTGACTCTCTGACAGTGCAGCACTCCCTCAGTACTGACCCTCTGACAGTGCGGCACTCCCTCAGTACTGACTCTCTGACATTGCGGCACTCCCTCAGTACTGACCCTCTGACAGTGCGGCACTCCCTCAGTACTGACCCTCTGACAGTGCGGCACTCCCTCAGTACTGACCCTCTGACAGTGCGGCACTCCCTCAGTACTGACCCTCTGACAGTGCGGCACTCCCTCAGGACTGACCCTCTGACAGTGCGGCACTCCCCTCAGTACTGACCCTCTGACAGTGCGGCACGCCCTCAGTACTGACCCTCTGACAGTGCAGCACTCCCTCAGTACTGACCCGCTGACAGTGCAGCACTCCCTCAGTACTGACCCTCTGACAGTGCAGCACTCCCTCAGTACTGACCCTCTGACAGTGCGGCACTCCCTCAGCACTGACCCTCTGACAGTGCAGCACTCCCTCAGTACTGACCCTCTGACAGTGCAGCACTCCCTCAGTACTGACCCGCTGACAGTGCAGCACTCCCTCAGTACTGACCCTCTGACAGTGCGGCACTCCCTCAGTACTGACCCTCTGACAGTGCGGCACTCCCTCAGTACTGACCCTCTGACAGTGCGGCACTCCCTCAGCACTGACCCTCTGACACTGCAGCACTCCCTCAGTACTGACCCTCTGACAGTGCGGCTCTCCCTCAGCACTGACCCTCTGACAGTGCAGCACTCCCTCAGTACTGACCCTCTGACAGTGCGGCACTCCCTCAGTACTGACCCTCTGACAGTGCGGCACTCCCTCAGCACTGACCCTCTGACAGTGCAGCACTCCCTCAGTACTGACCCTGTGACAGTGCGGCACTCCCTCAGTACTGACCCTCTGACAGTGCGGCTCTCCCTCAGTACTGACCCTCTGACAGTGCGGCACTCCCTCAGCACTGACCCTCTGACAGTGCGGCGCTCACTCAGTACTGACCCTCTGACAGTGCGGCACTCCCTCAGTACTGACCCTCTGACAGTGCAGCACTCCCTCAGTACTGACCCTCTGACAGTGCGGCGCTCCCTCAGTACTGACCCTCTGACAGTGCGGCGCTCACTCAGTATTGACCCTCTGACAGTGCGGCACTCACTCAGTACTGACCCTCTGACAGTGCGGCGCTCCCTCTGTACTGACCCTCTGACAGTGCGGCGCTCCCTCTGTACTGACCCTCTGACAGTGCGGCACTCCCTCAGTACTGACCCTCTGACAGTGCAGCACTCCCTCAGTACTGACCCTCTGACAGTGCGGCGCTCCCTCAGTACTGACCCTCTGACAATGCGGTGCTCCCTCAGTACTGACCCTCTGACAGTGCGGCACTCCCTCAGTACTGACCCTCTGACAGTGCGGCACTCCCTCAGTACTGACCCTCTGACAGTGCGGCACTCCCTCAGCACTGACCCTCTGACAGTGCGGCACTCCCTCAGTACTGACCCTCTGACAGTGCGGCACTCCCTCAGCACTGACCCTCTGACAGTGCGGCTCTCCCTCAGTACTGACCCTCTGACAGTGCGGCACTCCCTCAGTACTGACCCTCTGACAGTGCGGCGCTCCCTCAGTACTGACCCTCTGACAGTGCGGCACTCCCTCAGTACTGACCCACTGACAGTGCGGCACTCCCTCAGTACTGACCCTCTGACAGTGCGGCGCTCCCTCAGTACTGACCCTCTGACAGTGCGGCGCTCCCTCAGTACTGACCCTCTGACAGTGCGGCACTCCCTCAGTACTGACCCTCTGACAGTGCGGCACTCCCTCAGTACTGACCCTCTGACAGTGCAGCACTCCCTCAGTACTGACCCTCTGACAGTGAGACACTCCCTCAGTACTGACCCTCTGACAGTGCGGCACTCCCTCAGTACTGACCCTCTGACAGTGCAGCACTTCCTCAGTACTGACCCTCTGACAGTGCGGCACTCCCTCAGTACTGACCCTCTGACAGTACGGCACTCCCTCAGTACTGACCCTCTGACAGTGCGGCACTCCCTCAGTACTGACCCTCTGACAGTGCGGCACTCCCTCAGTACTGACCCTCTGACAGTGCGGCACTCCCTCAGTACTGACCCTCTGACAGTGCGGCACTCCCTCAGTACTGACCCTCTGACAGTGCGGCACTCCCTCAGTACTGACCCTCTGACAGTGCGGCACTCCCTCAGTACTGACCCTCTGACAGTGCGGCACTCCCTCAGTACTGACCCTCTGACAGTGCGGCGCTCCCTCAGTACTGACCCTCTGACAGTGCGGAACTCCCTCAGTACTGACCCTCTGACAGTGCGGAACTCCCTCAGTACTGACCCTCTGACAGTGCGGCGCTCCCTCAGTACTGACCCTCTGACAGTGCGGAACTCCCTCAGTACTGACCCTCTGACAGTGCGGCACTCCCTCAGTACTGACCCTCTGACAGTGCGGCACTCCCTCAGTACTGACCCTCTGACAGTGCGGCACTCCCTCAGTACTGACCCTCTGACAGTGCGGAACTCCCTCAGTACTGACCCTCTGACAGTGCGGAACTCCCTCAGTACTGACCCTCTGACAGTGCGGCGATCCCTCAGCACTGACCCTCTGACAGTGCGGCACTCCCTCAGTACTGACCCTCTGACAGTGCAGCGCTCCCTCAGTACTGACCCTCTGACAGTGCAGCGCTCCCTCAGTACTGACCCTCTGACAGTGCAGCACTCCCTCAGTACTGACCCTCTGACAGTGCGGCACTCCCTCAGTACTGACCCTCTGACAGTGCGGCACTCCCTCAGTACTGACCCTCTGACAGTGCAGCGCTCCCTCAGTACTGACCCTCTGACAGTGCAGCACTCCCTCAGTACTGACCCTCTGACAGTGCGGCACTCCCTCAGTACTGACCCTCTGACAGTGCGGCACTCCCTCAGTACTGACCCTCTGACAGTGCGGCACTCCCTCAGGATTATACCGCATGAAATGGCTTCAATCATGTCCAGAATAAATCAGCTCGGTTCAGTTGAGACACACTTGCGTGTGAAGAGTTAGTGGGTTTGAAATGCACTGCTATACTGGGGGAAGTGCTGTATAGTTGATAGTGCTGTTCTCTGAATGAGTCATTCGCCCCAATGCAATTTAGGTGTATTGAATATAACTTTATTGGTAAATTTGTAAAGGAACATCTGTGATTATGGTGACTTTAATCTGCATATAGATTTGGTACTGAAATTAGTCACAGAGGAGGAATGTCTGGAGTGTGTACGGGATGGATTTCTGGTCGTGTGTTGATGAGCCAACAAAGGAACAGGCCTTTGATGAGAAAGGATTCGTTGGCAATCTATTTCTGAGAGAACCCTTGGGGATGAGTGACCATAATATGGTCACATTCTTTATCAAGGTGGATAGTGGGGTTGTTGATTCTGAGACCAGGGTCCTGAACCTCAATAAAGGTAACTGTGATGGTGTGAGGCACCATGAGCTGGGTATGACGGACTGGGAGACATTACTGAGAGGAAGGACAGCGGACAGGCAATGGCAATTCAAGGAACAAATGGGTGAACTTCAAAAATTGATTATTCCTATTTGGCGCAAGAGTAGAAAGGGAACTGTGGCCAAACCATGGCTTACAGGGAAATTAGAGATAGTATTAGATTCAAAGAAGAGGCATAAAAATTAGCAAGAAATAGCAATAAACCTGAGGATTGGGAACTGTTTAAAATTCAGCAAAGACAGACCAAGGGTTTAATTATGAAGGGGAAAATACAATACGAGAGTAAGCTAGCGGGGAACAGAAACACGGACTGGAAAAGTTTCTTTAGGTATGTACAGAGAAAATGGTTAATAAAAACTAATGTAGGCCCCTTACTGTCCCTTCAACTAAGGGGAACAGCTGCTCCCTCTCCACCCCGTCCATGCCCCTCGTAATCTTGTCCACCTCGATCAGGTCGCCCCTCAGTCTTCTCTGCTCCAGAGAAAATAACCCGAGCCTATCCAATCTCTCTTCATAACTTAACTGTTCCATCCCAGGAACATCCTGGTGAATCTCCTCTGCACCCCCTCCAGTGCAATCACATCCTTCCTATAATGTGGCGACCAGAACTGCACACAGTGCTCCAGCTGTGGCCTCACCAAAGTTCTATACAACTCCAACAGGACCTCCCTGCTTTTGTAATCCATGCCTCGATTGATAAAGGCAAGTGTCCCCTGTGCCTTTTTCACCTCCCTATTAACCTGCCCTTCTGCCTTCAGAGATTTATGGACAAACACGGCAAGGTCCCTCTGCTCCTGAGGAATTCCCAGTGTCAGGCCGTTCATTGAATATTTCATTGTTAAATTGCTCCTTCCAAAGTGTAACAGGGTGGGTTCAAAGCCGGCTGAGCTGTAGGAGACCGAGGGGGGTGACAGACGTCTGCTTTAGTGACTGGACGTCAGTGTCCAGTGTCGGACCACAGGGATCTGTGCTGGGCCCCCTATTATTCATCATTTATATAAACAACATAGATGACTATGTGTGGGGGGGATCAGTAAGATTGCGGATGACACAAAGATTGGCCGGGTGGTTAACAGTGAGGCTGAGAGTCCCGGGTTACAGGAAGATACAGGCGGGATGGTCAACTGGGCAGAAAAGTGGCAGATGGAATTTAACCCTGAAAAGTCCGAGCTGATACATTTTGGAAGGAGCAGTTGTTATTAAATTTAGTACCAATTAATTAATTACAATAAAATAAATACTTATTAAATTTAAGCTACATGGTCCCTTGCGCTAGATTTCTGCAATAAATAGTAAATACTAACTGCACTAATCTCCAACAGGTGAGTTATTAAAATACTTATTGTTCCGAAACTCCTCCTCCCGGAGTTGGCGCCAATCCATCCTGCCGGCTAGTTAGATTAACTCCAATTCTCTATCGCCGTTCTTTGCTTGTCCTTGTTACTGCTAATTTCCCGATGGAATTGTTCCTCCAGATTGGAGGGTAGCTAATATAACCCCGCTATTCAAAAAGGGAGGTAGAGAGAAAACAGGGAACTGTAGACCAGTGAGCCTAACGTAGGCAGTAGGGAAGTTGCTGGAGTCCATTCTCAAGGATTTCCTAGCACAGCAATTGGAAAGCAGGGGTGTAATCAGACAGAGTCAACGTGGATTTACAAAAGGGAAACCATGCTTGACAAATCGACTGGAATTCTTTGAAGATGTGACGAGTCGAGTTGACCAGGGGGAACCGGTGGATGTGGTTTATTTAGACTTTCAGAAGGCTTTCGACAAGGTCTCGTGTCGCAGATTAATATGTAAAGTTTAAGCACATGGGATTGTGGCTAGTGTCTTGAGATGGATAGAAAGCTGGTTAGCAGACAGGAAGCAAAGTTGGAATAAATGGATCTTTTTCTGATTGGTGGCAGTGACTAGTGGGGTACCACAGGGATCTGTGCTAGGACCCCAACTGTTCACATTATATATTAATGGCTTCAAAGCGAGAGGATTTGTGTATAGTGTAGGGGTCAATTACTAGGGGGGCATAGGTTTAAGGTGAGAGGGGCAAGGTTTAGAGTAGATGTACGAGGCAGGTTTTTTACACAGAGGGTAGTGGGTGCCTGGAACTCGCTACCGGAGGAGGTAGTGGAAGCAGGGACGACAGTGACATTTAAGGGGCGTCTTGAGAAATACATGAATAGGATGGGAATAGAGGGATACGGACCCAGGAAGTGTAGAAGATTGTAGTTTAATCGGGCAGCATGGTCGGCACGGGCTTGGAGGGCCGAAGGGCCTGTTCCTGTGCTGTACATTTCTTTGTTCTTTGTATAGGAATAGAGATGTTTTACTGCAATTGTACAGCACATTGGTGAGGCCGCACCTGGAGTGGTGTGTGCTGCCGACCAGATGGGATTAGGGTAATGCTCATGGGGAGGGTAAAACGCAACGTGACTGTGTGGGCCAAACCGCCTGCTCCCACCCGGTTCTGTCTCTGATTCTACATGTTCCGCTCTGCAAATGTAGAGGTCTCGCTATTTGAAGTAAAATGGAAACTTCTTGCCATGTTGGGCGAGCCAATATTCCTCCACCAAACATCAGCCGGTGCTGCACTCGGCTCCAACAGAAACACCAACTGTCTCAGTATAAATACAAGTATTGGAGGATTCGAGCAACAATGATGGGAGTGAGGTTTAGCCACGTCGCACCCTTACCTCCGGTGGTCGCAGTTTGTCAATCCCGCCATCCAGTGTCTGTTTCAATGAGCTGTTTATCTGTTTTATTGTCTGCACCTGTGGTACAGACGTGACGCAAAAAATTAACATCTCCGGTGATAATGGAGGAACAGATACAACAACTGCATTGTCACCATCTTCCCCATCTCTTCTTCCCCAGAAATTCATTGCATTTCCCCATCAAACACTCCCAGGACAGGTACAGCACGGGGTTAGATACAGAGTAAAGCTCCCTCTACACTGTCCCCATCAAACACTCCCAGGACAGGTACAGCACGGGGTTAGATACAGAGTAAAGCTCCCTCTACACTGTCCCCATCAAACACTCCCAGGACAGGTACAGCACGGGGTTAGATACAGAGTAAAGCTCCCTCTACACTGTCCCCATCAAACACACCCAGGACAGGCACAGCACGGGGGTAGATACAGAGTAAAGCTCCCTCTACACTGTCCCCATCAAACACTCCCAGGACAGGTACAGCACGGGGTTAGATACAGAGTAAAGCTCCCTCTACACTGTCCCCATCAAACACTCCCAGGATAGGTACAGCACTGGGTTAGATACAGAGTAAAGCTCCCTCTACACTGTCCCCATCAAACACTCCCAGGACAGGTACAGCACGGGGTTAGATACAGAGTAAAGCTCCCTCTACACTGTCCCCATCAAACACACCCAGGACAGGTACAGCACGGGGTTAGATACAGTGTAAAGCTCCCTCTACACTGTCCCCATCAAACACTCCCAGGACAGGTACAGCACGGGTTAGATACAGAGTAAAGCTCCCTCTGCACTGTCCCCATCAAACACTCCCAGGACAGGTACAGCACGGGGTTAGATACAGAGTAAAGCTCCCTCTACTCTGTCCCCATCAAACACTCCCAGGACAGACACAGCACGGGGTTAGATACAGAGTAAAGCTCCCTCTACACTGTCCCCATCAAACACTCCCAGGACAGGTACAGCACGGGGTTAGATACAGAGTAAAGCTCCCTCTACACTGTCCCCATCAAACACACCCAGGACAGGTACAGCACTGGGTTAGATACAGAGTAAAGCTCCCTCTACACTGTCCCCATCAAACACTCCCAGGACAGGTACAGCACGGGGTTAGATACAGTGTAAAGCTCCCTCTACACTGTCCCCATCAAACACTCCCAGGACAGGTACAGCACGGGGTTAGATACAGTGTAAAGCTCCCTCTACACTGTCCCCATCAAACACTCCCAGGACAGGGACAGCACGGGGTTAGATACAGAGTAAAGTTCCCTCTCCACTCTCCCCATCAAACACTCCCTGGGCAGGTACAGCACGGGGTTAGATACAGAGTAAAGCTCCCTCTACACTGTCCCCATCAATCACTCCCAGGACAGGTACAGCACGGGGTTAGATACAGAGTAAAGCTTCCTCTACTGTAGTTGGCTGTTATTTCCCATTTCCTGTATCTGGCATTTTTTGTTGAGCTATTGTCACAGGACAGACTTGACAATCTCTTTGAATTTCGGATCCCAAAACCAGGGAACTAGGACCCCATTCCCCTTCCCCCACAACACCCTCCCAACCCCCACCCAGAGCTTTGGGTTGCGTTTGCCTCCAGAAATGGAAGGTGGGGATGTAAACCGCTGCCCCGTTAAGCGTGTAACTGCCCTCAGTCCCACCCTGCACCTCACCCGTCGCACTTGCATCACCTGCCGTTTGATGGAGATGAGTTGAGAGTCCAGTTGTCGGAGTGAGATGGTGGCAGCGTTGGGGTTGGCGGAGACTCCTGCCACCTCCTCCTGACTCAGGTACATGTCCTTGGGCGGCCGTCTCTTTGAGCGAGGAGGGTGGTGGCGATACTGAATGCTCTGCGACTCTCTCTTCACCGATATCGATTTGCCGTTTGCGGGTTTTGGTTCCCCGGGACGCTGCGGAACGGGGAAGGACCAGAAGCAGAGTTTAAAACAGTTTGTGTTCAGCTTTCCTCCCCTTTTAAAACCCCCCTCCCACAACAAGCATTCTCTTTCTGGTTTGCTCTTGCTGTGCTGACGTGGATGTCAAGGCCAGGGGCAGAGCTGATCCACCTTAACTGCTGCTAGCAAGACTTTCCCTGCACAGATTTCCAAACCCCCTTCAATTGCGTCTTTTCTAAACGCTAAGAAGCTATGTGGGCGAAAGAGCAGCAGAGCAATTCTGGGATGCAAGTCGAGAAATCATTACAAGAAAGTGGACAGGTATCAGCATAGAGTCACAGATGTTTACCGCAGGGAAACAGGCCCTTCGGCCCAGCTGGTCCATGCCGCCCAGTTTCTATCACTAAGTCCCACTTGCCCACATTTGGCCCATTTCCCTCTATACCCACCCGGCCCATGGAACTGACTGTTTTTTTAAAGGACAGAATCGTACCCGCCTCTACCACTGCCTCTGGCAGCCCGTTCCAGATGTTCCCCACCCTCTGTGTGAAGACATTTCCCCTCTGGTCTCTTTTCTATCTCTCCCCTCTCACCGTAAACCTCTGCCCTCTATCTAGAGTCCTCTACCTTTGGGAAAAGATGCTGACTATCTACCTTATCTCCGCCCCTCATTATTTTATAGACCTCTATAAGATCACCCCTAAGCCTCCGACGCTCCAGGGAAAAAAGTCCCAGCCTATCCAGCCTCTCCTTATAACTCAAACCATCGAGCCCTGGTAGCATCCTCGTCAATCTCTGCTGCGCTCTTTCCAGTTTAACAATATCCTTCCTACAATCGGGTGACCAGAACTGCACACAGTATTCCAAGTGTGGCCGTACCAATGTCTTGTACAACTTCAACAAGACGTCCCAACTCCTGTATTCAATGTTCTGACCAATGAAACCTCGCCTGCCGAATGCCTTCTCCACCACCCTGTCCACCTGCGACTCCACCTTCCAGGAGCTAATAGAAGCCTGATGGAAGGTTGGCTTTTCCCGTGACGGTGGTGTGACAGCTATTCAGGGTCCTGCCAGTCACACCTCCTCGAGACGCATCCTTTGTTTCTTCCCGTGCCCCACTCCCACACTCGTTATCCTAACGCTGTGACAATAATTAACCGTTATTCACCCCCCCTCATCACAGACCTTTCCTTGTGTTCTGCTCCCAACCTCCACCCTCTCCAGTTCCTCGGAAGCTACTACATTCCGGAATAAAGGCAAAATGCTGCCGGCGCTGGAAATCTGAAATAAAAACAGAAAATGCTGGAAATGCTCAGCAGGTCTGGCAGCGCCTGTGGAATGCCGAGGACGGAATGCGGAACAGGAGGTCCTGGTCCTCCAGTTTGTGTTGGGAGCAAACCTGCTGAGTTGATCCGAGTCCATAGAATCCCCACAGTGCAGGTGGTCACCTGGCCCATCGAGGCTGCAACGACCCTCTGACAGGGCACCCGACCCGAACCACTCTCCTGCCCTATCCCCGGAACTCCACCCAACCAGCACATCTCTGGACCGTGGGAGGAAACCGGAGCACCCGGGGGAAACTCACGCAGACACGGGGAGAACGTGCAGACTCCGCACAGACAGTGACCCGAGTCGGGAATCGAACCCTGGTCCCTGGCACGGTGAAGGAACAGTGTTAAGCCGGGTCCCTGGCACTGTGAGACAGCAGTGTTAACCCGGGTCCCTGGCACTGTGAGACAGCAGTGTTAACCCAGGTCCCTGGCACTGTGTGACAGCAGTGTTAACCCGGGTCCCTGGCACTGTGAGACAGCAGTGTTAACCCGGGTCCCTGGCTCTGTGAGACAGCAGTGTTAACCCGGGTCCCTGGCACTGTGAGACAGCAGTGTTAACCCGGGTCCCTGGCTCTGTGAGACAGCAGTGTTAACCCAGGTCCCTGGCTCTGTGAGACAGCAGTGTTAACCCGGGTCCCTGGCACTGTGCGACAGCAGTGTTAACCTGGGTCCCTGGCTCTGTGAGGTAGCAGTGTTAACCCGGGTCCCTGGCACAGTGAGACAGCAGCGTTAACCCGGGTCCCTGGCACTGTGAGACAGCAGTGTTAACCCGGGTCCCTGGCACTGTGAGACAGCAGTGTTAACCGGGTCCCTGGCACTGTGAGGCAGCAGTGTTAACCTGGGTCCCAGTCACTGTGTGACAGCAGTGTTAACTTGGGTCCCTGGCACTGTGAGACAGCAGTGTTAACCCGGGTTCCTGGCACTGTGAGAAAGCAGTGTTAACCCGGGTCCCAGTCACTGTGTGACAGCAGTGTTAAATTGGGTCCCTGGCACTGTGAGACAGCAGTGTTAACCCGGGTCCCTGGCACTGTGAGACAGCAGTGTTAACCCGGGTCCCTGGCACTGTGAGGCAGCAGTGTTAACCCGGGTCCCTGGCACTGTGAGACAGCAGTGTTAACCCGGGTCCCTGGCACTGTGAGGCAGCAGTGTTAACCCAGGTCCCTGGCTCTGTGAGACAGCAGTGTTAACCCGGGTCCCTGGCACTGTGAGGCAGCAGTGTTAACCCGGGTCCCTGGCACTGTGAGACAGCAGTGTTAACCCGGGTTCCTGGCTCTGTGTGATAGCAGTGTTAACCCGTGTCCCTGGCTCTGTGTGATAGCAGTGTTAACCCGGGTCCCTGGCACTGTGAGACAGCAGTGTTAACCCGGGTCCCTGGCTCTGTGAGACAGCAGTGTTAACCCGGGTCCCTGGCTCTGTGAGATAGCAGTGTTAACCCGGTCCCTGGCACTGTGAGACAGCAGTGTTAACCCGGGTCCCTGGCACTGTGAGGCAGCAGTGTTATCCCGGGTCCCTGGCTCTGTGAGACAGCAGTGTTAACCCGGGCCCCTGGCTCTGTGAGATAGCAGTGTTAACCCGGGTTCCTGGCACTGTGAGACAGCAGTGTTAACCCGGGTCCCTGGCACTGTGAGACAGCAGAGTTAACCTGGGTTCCTGGCACTGTGAGACAGCAGTGTTAACCCGGGTCCCTGACTCTGTGAGACAGCAGTGTTAACCCGGGTTCCTGGCACTGTGAGGCAGCAGTGTTAACCCGGGTCCCTGGCTTTGTGAGACAGCAGTGTTAACCCGGGTCCCTGGCTCTGTGAGACAGCAGTGTTAACCCGGGTCCCTGGCTCTGTGAGACAGCAGTGTTAACCCGGGTCCCTGGCTCTGTGAGACAGCAGTGTTAACCCGGGTCCCTGGCATTGTGAGACAGCAGTGTTAACCCGGGTCCCTGGCACTGTGAGACAGCAGTGTTAACCCGGGTCCCTGGCACTGTGAGACAGCAGTGTTAACCCGGGTCCCTGGCACTGTGAGACAATAGTGTTAACCCGGGTCCCTGGCCCAGTGAGACAGCAGTGTTAACCCGGGTCCCTGGCTCTGTGAGACAGCAGTGTTAACCCGGGTCCCTGGCACTGTGAGACAGCAGTGTTAACCCGGGTCCCTGGCTCTGTGAGACAGCAGTGTTAACCCGGGTCCCTGGCTCTGTGAGACAGCAGTGTTAACCCGGGTCCCTGGCACTGTGAGACAGCAGTGTTAACCCGGGTCCCTGGCACTGTGAGACAGCAGTGTTAACCCGGGTCCCTGGCTCAGTGAGACAGCAGTGTTAACCCGGGTCCCTGGCTCTGTGAGACAGCAGTGTTGACCCGGGTCCCTGGCACTGTGAGACAGCAGTGTTAATCCGGGTCCCTGGCACTGTGAGACAGCAGTGTTAACCCGGGTCCCTGGCACGGTGAGACAGCAGTGTTAACCCGGGTCTCTGGCACGGTGAGACAGCAGTGTTAACCCGGGTCCCTGCCACTGTGAGACAGCAGTGTTAACCCGGGTGCCAGTCACTGTGTGACAGCAGTGTTAACCCGGGTCCCTGGCACTGTGAGGCAGCAGTGCTAACCCGGGTCCCTGGCTCTGTGAGACAGCAGTGTTAACCCGGGTCCCTGGCTCTGTGAGACAGCAGTGTTAACCCGGGTCCCTGGCTCTGTGAGACAGCAGTGTTAACCCGGGTCCCTGGCACTGTGAGGCAGCAGTGTTAACCCGGGTCCCTGGCACTGTGAGGCAGCAGTGTTAACCCGGGTCCCTGGCACTGTGAGGCAGCAGTGTTAACCCGGGTCCCTGGCACTGTGAGACAGCAGTGTTAACCCGGGTCCCTGGCACTGTGAGACAGCAGTGTTAACCCGGGTCCCTAGCTCAGTGAGACAGCAGTGTTAACCCGGGTCCCTGGCACTGTGAGACAGCAGTGCTAACCCGGGTCCCTGGCACTGTGATACAGCAGTGTTAACCCGGGTCCCTGGCTCTGTGAGACAGCAGTGTTAACCCGGGTCCCTGGCTCTGTGAGACAGCAGTGTTAACCCGGGTCCCTGGCACTGTGAGGCAGCAGTGTTAACCCGGGACCCTGGCTCTGTGAGACAGCAGTGTTAACCCGGGTCCCTGGCTCTGTGAGATAGCTGTGTTAACCCGGGTCCCTGGCTCTGTGAGACAGCAGTGTTAACCCGGGTCCCTGGCACTGTGAGACAGCAGTGTTAACCCGGGTCCCTGGCTCTGTGAGACAGCAGTGTGTACCCGGGTCCCTGGCACTGAGAGACAGCAGTGTTAACCCGGGTCCCTGGCACTGTGAGACAGCAGTGTTAACCCGGGACCCTGGCTCTGTGAGACAGCAGTGTTAACCCGGGTTCCTGGCACTGTGAGGCAGCAGTGTTAACCCGGGTCCCTGGCTCTGTGAGACAGCAGTGTTAACCCGGGTTCCTGGCACTGTGAGACAGCAGTGTTAACCCGGGTCCCTGGCTCAGTGAGACAGCAGTGTTAACCCGGGTCCCTAGCTCAGTGAGACAGCAGTGCTAACCCGGGTCCCTGGCTCTGTGAGACAGCAGTGTTAACCCGGGTCCCTGGCTCTGTGAGATAGCAGTGTTAACCCAGGTCCCTGGCACTGTGAGACAGCAGTGTTAACCCGGGTCCCTGGCTCTGTGAGATAGCAGTGTTAACCCGGGTCCCTGGCACTGTGAGACAGCAGTGTTAACCCGGGTCCCTGGCACTGTGAGACAGCAGTGTTAACCCGGGACCCTGGCTCTGTGAGACAGCAGTGTTAACCCGGGTTCCTGGCACTGTGAGGCAGCAGTGTTAACCCGGGTCCCTGGCTCTGTGAGACAGCAGTGTTAACCCGGGTTCCTGGCACTGTGAGACAGCAGTGTTAACCCGGGTCCCTGGCTCAGTGAGACAGCAGTGTTAACCCGGGTCCCTAGCTCAGTGAGACAGCAGTGCTAACCCGGGTCCCTGGCTCTGTGAGACAGCAGTGTTAACCCGGGTCCCTGGCTCTGTGAGATAGCTGGGTTATTCCTGCATTCTCTATTACATTTCCCATTCTCCCCAGTTCTGATGAAAGGTCAGTGATCTGATAAATCTGCTGCCTGACTTGCTGAGTATTCCCAAGGCTTTCTGCTCTTATTTCAGGTTCATAGCAGTCAGGGTATTTTGCTTTTGTTCAGCCGCAAACCTCTGCACAGACCCCACATGGAGCAACGACATTGAGTTCTGGGCACTACACTTCAGGAAGGAGATACTGTGCTTGCAGGAGACGCAGCACCCACTGACCAGAATGACACCAGGATGAAAATGGGGCAAATGATGCTGCCAGTTTGTACAGACAACTCTTGCATCGTTTTCCCCACAGCTGACCTAAATGAGGTGTTTAAAATGATTCAAGGATTCAATAGGGTAATTGAAGAGAACAAAGGGGCAGAAACTTAAAATCGGAGCCAGGGCGCCCGGTGGTAATATCGGCAAGCTCACCCCCATGGACGGTGGAGTGGGAATCTGGAATCGAGGGCATGAAGCAAGCGGCAGGAATTGCCTGACAGGCTCGAGGAGCTGAATGGCCCCCTCCTGCCCCAGCGTCAGACCACACCCCAGGGTTAAACGGAATGGCCACAGAGGAGAACGACAACATGCTGCGCATGGCACTGGGTTAGGCCGGG
>NW_027308897.1:58025-62899 GCF_047496885.1 Scyliorhinus torazame
CCCGGGTATCTGTTATTCTATATATAAACCACCCCAAACCCCTCGATTAGATTCCAGTCTGTAACTCACTCCCGGGTATCTGTTATTCTATATATAAACCACCCCGAACCCCTCGATTAGATTCCAGTCTGTAACTCACTCCCGGGTATCTGTTATTCTATATATAAACCACCCTGAACCCCTCGATTAGATTCCAGTCTGTAACTCACTCCCGGGTATCTGTTATTCTATATATAAACCACCCGAACCCCTCGATTCGATTCCAGTCTGTAACTCACTCCCGGGTATCTGTTATTCTATATATAAACCACCCTGAACCCCTCGATTAGATTCCAGTCTGTAACTCACTCCCGGGTATCTGTTATTCTATATATAAACCACCCCGAACCTCTCGATTAGATTCCAGTCTGTAACTCACTCCCGGGTATCTGGTATTCTATATATAAACCACCCCCGAACCCCTCGATTAGATTCCAGTCTGTAACTCACTCCCGGGTATCTGCTATTCTATATATAAACCACCCCGAACCCCTCGATTAGATTCCAGTCTGTAACTCACTCCCGGGTATCTGTTATTCTATATACAAACCACCCCGAACCCCTCGATTAGATTCCAGTCTGTAACTCACTCCCGGGTATCTGTTATTCTATATATAAACCACCCCGAACCCCTCGATTAGTTTCCAGTCTGTAACTCACTCCCGGGTATCTGTTATTCTATATACAAACCACCCCGAACCCCTCGATTAGATTCCAGTCTGTAACTCACTCCCGGGTATCTGTTATTTTATATATAAACCACCCCGAACACCTCGATTAGATTCCAGTCTGTAACTCACTCCCGGGTATCTGTTATTCTATATATAAACCACCCTGAACCCCTCGATTAGATTCCAGTCTGTAACTCACTCCCGAGTATCTGTTATTCTATATATAAACCACCCCAAACCCCTCGATTAGATTCCAGTCTGTAACTCACTCCCGGGTATCTGTTATTCTATATATAAACCACCCTGAACCCCTCGATTAGATTCCAGTCTGTAACTCACTCCTGAGTATCTGTTATTCTATATATAAACCACCCCAAACCCCTCGATTAGATTCCAGTCTGTAACTCACTCCCGAGTATCTGTTATTCTATATATAAACCACCCTGAACCCCTCGATTAGATTCCAGTCTGTAACTCACTCCCGGGTATCTGTTATTCTATATATAAACCACCCCGAACCCTTTGATTAGATTCCAGTCTGTAACTCACTCCCGGGTATCTGTTATTCTATATATAAACCACCCCAAACCCCTCGATTAGATTCCAGTCTGTAACTCACTCCCGGGTATCTGTTATTCTATATATAAACCACCCCGAACCCCTCGATTAGATTCCAGTCTGTAACTCACTCCCGGGTATCTGTTATTCTATATATAAACCACCCTGAACCCCTCGATTAGATTCCAGTCTGTAACTCACTCCCGGGTATCTGTTATTCTATATATAAACCACCCGAACCCCTCGATTCGATTCCAGTCTGTAACTCACTCCCGGGTATCTGTTATTCTATATATAAACCACCCTGAACCCCTCGATTAGATTCCAGTCTGTAACTCACTCCCGGGTATCTGTTATTCTATATATAAACCACCCCGAACCTCTCGATTAGATTCCAGTCTGTAACTCACTCCCGGGTATCTGGTATTCTATATATAAACCACCCCGAACCCCTCGATTAGATTCCAGTCTGTAACTCACTCCCGGGTATCTGCTATTCTATATATAAACCACCCCGAACCCCTCGATTAGATTCCAGTCTGTAACTCACTCCCGGGTATCTGGTATTCTATATATAAACCACCCTGAACCCCTCGATTAGATTGCAGTCCGTAACACACTCCCGGGTATCTGTTATTCTATATATAAACCACCCCGAACCCCTCGATTAGACTCCAGTCTGTAACTCACTCCCGGGTATCTGTTATTCTATATATAAACCAACCCGAACCCCTCGATTAGACTCCAGTCTGTAACTCACTCCCGGGTATCTGTCATTCTATATATAAACCACCCCGAACCCCTCGATTAGATTCCAGTCTGTAACTCACTCCCGGGTATCTGGTATTCTATATATAAACCACCATGAACCTCTCGATTAGATTCCAGTCTGTAACTCACTCCCGGGTATCTGTTATTCTATATATAAACCACCCCGAACCCCTCGATTAGATTCCAGTCTGTAACTCACTCCCGGGTATCTGTTATTCTATATATAAACCACCCCGAACCCCTCGATTAGATTCCAGCCTGTAACTCACTCCCGGGTATCTGTTATTCTATATATAAACCACCCCGAACACCTCGATTAGATTCCAATCTGTAACTCACTCCCGGGTATCTGTTATTCTATACATAAACCACCCCGAACCCCTCGATTAGATTCCAGTCTGTAACTCACTCCCGGGTATCTGTTATTCTATATATAAACCACCCCGAACCCCTCGATTAGATTCCAGTCTGTAACTCTCTCCCGGGTATCTGTTATTCTATATATAAACCACTCTGAACCCCTCGTTTAGATTCCAGTCTGTAACTCACTCCCGGGTATCTGTTATTGTATATATAAACCACTCTGAACCCCTCGATTAGATTCCAGTCTGTAACTCACTCCCGGGTATCTGTTATTCTACATATAACCCACCCCGAACCCCTCGATTAGATTCCAGTCTGTAACTCTCTCCCGGGTATCTGTTATTCTATATATAAACCACTCTGAACCCCTCGATTAGATTCCAGTCTGTACCTCACTCCCGGGTATCTGTTATTCTATATATAAACCACCCCGAACCCCTCGATTAGATTCCAGTCTGTAACTCACTCCCGGGTATCTGTTATTCTATATATAAACCACCCCGAACCCCTCGATTAGATTCCAGTCTGTAACTCACTCCCGGGTGTCTGTTATTCTATATATAAACCACCCCGAACCCCTCGATTAGATTCCAGTCTGTAACTCACTCCCGGGTGTCTGTTATTCTATATATAAACCACCCCGAACCCCTCGATTAGATTCCAGTCTGTAACTCACTCCCGGGTATCTGTTATTCTATATATAAACCACCCCGAACCCCTCGATTAGATTCCAGTCTGTAACTCACTCCCGGGTATCTGTTATTCTATATATAAACCACCCCAAACCCCTCGATTAGATTCCAGACTGTAACTCACTCCCGGGTATCTGTTATTCTATATATAAACCACCCCGAACCCCTCGATTAGATTCCAGTCTGTAACTCACTCCCGGGTATCTGTCATTCGATATATAAACCACCCAGAACCCTCGATTAGATTCCAGTCTGTAACTCACTCCCGGGTATCTGTTATTCTACATATAAACCACCCCGAACCCCTCGATTAGATTCCAGTCTGTAACTCACTCCCGGGTATCTGTTATTCTATATATAAACCACCCCAAACCCCTCGATTAGATTCCAGTCTGTAACTCACTCCCGGGTATCTGTTATTCTATATATAAACCACCCCGAACCTCTCGATTAGATTCCAGTCTGTAACTCACTCTCCTGTATCTGTTATTCTATATATAAACCACCCCGAACCCCTCGATTAGATTCCAGTCTGTAACTCACTCCCGGGTATCTGTTATTCTATATATAAACCACCCCGAACCCTCGATTAGATTCCAGTCTGTAACTCACTCCCGGGTATCTGTTATTCTATATATAAACCACCCCGAACCCCTCGATTAGATTCCAGTCTGTAACTCACTCCCGGGTATCTGTTATTCTATATATAAACCACCCCAAACCCCTCGATTAGATTCCAGTCTGTAACTCACTCCCGGGTATCTGTTATTCTATATATAAACCACCCTGAACCTCTCGATTAGATTCCAGTCTGTAACTCACTCTCCTGTATCTGTTATTCTATATATAAACCACCCCGAACCCCTCGATTAGATTCCAGTCTGTAACTCACTCCCGGGTATCTGTTATTCTATATATAAACCACCCCGAACCCTCGATTAGATTCCAGTCTGTAACTCACTCCCGGGTATCTGTTATTCTATATATAAACCACCCCGAACCCCTCGATTAGATTCCAGTCTGTAACTCACTCCCGGGTATCTGTTATTCTATATATAAACCACCCCAAACCCCTCGATTAGATTCCAGTCTGTAACTCACTCCCGGGTATCTGTTATTCTATATATAAACCACCCCGAACCCCTCGATTAGATTCCAGTCTGTAACTCACTCCCGGGTATCTGTCATTCGATATATAAACCACCCAGAACCCCTCGATTAGATTCCAGTCTGTAACTCACTCCCGGGTATCTGTTATTCTACATATAAACCACCCCGAACCCCTCGATTAGATTCCAGTCTGTAACTCACTCCCGGGTATCTGTTATTCTATATATAAACCACCCCAAACCCCTCGATTAGATTCCAGTCTGTAACTCACTCCCGGGTATCTGTTATTCTATATATAAACCACCCCGAACCTCTCGATTAGATTCCAGTCTGTAACTCACTCTCCTGTATCTGTTATTCTATATATAAACCACCCCGAACCCCTCGATTAGATTCCAGTCTGTAACTCACTCCCGGGTATCTGTTATTCTATATATAAACCACCCCGAACCCCTCGATTAGATTCCAGTCTGTAACTCACTCCCGGGTATCTGTTATTCTATATATAAACCACCCCGAACCCCTCGATTAGATTCCAGTCTGTAACTCACTCCCGGGTATCTGTTACTCTATATATAAACCACCCCGAACCCCTCGATTAGATTCCAGTCTGTAACTCACTCCCGGGTATCTGTTATTCTATATATAAACCACCCCGAACCTCTCGATT